>NC_079171.1:24288306-24588306 GCF_947568905.1 Ostrea edulis
GGGCCACAATAGGGGGTCAAAGTTTTACATACAAATATATAAGAAAAATCTTTAAAAATCTTCTTCCCAAGAACCACTGAGCCAGAAAAACTGAGATTTATATGAAAGCTTCCTGATATAGTACAAATTCTAAATTGTTAAAATCATGGCCCCCGGGGATCGGATAGGGCCACAATAGGGGGTCAAAGTTTTACATACAAATATATAGGAAAAATCTTTAAAAATCTTTTCCCCAAGAACCACTGAGCCAGAAAAGCTGAGATTTATATGAAAGCTTCCTGATATAGTACAGATTCTAAATTGTTAAAATCATGGCCCCCGGGGATTGGATGGGGCCACAATAGGGGGTCAAAATTTTGTTGGTTTTTTGTTGTTTTTTTTTTCGTTTTTTTTTTTTTTTGGTTTTTTTTTTTGATATAGTGCAGATTCAAGTTTGTTAAAATCATGGACCCCGGGGATTGGATGGGGCCTCAAGGGGGGCATCAAAGTTTTACATACAAATTTATAGGACAAATCTTTAAAAATCTTCTTCTCAAGAACCACTGAGCCAGAAAAGCTGAGGTTTATATGAAAGCTTCCTGATATAGTGCAGATTATAAATTGTTAAGATCATGGCCCCCGGGGGTCGGATGGGGCCACAATAGGGGGTCAAAGTTTTACATACAAATATATAAGAACAATCTTTAAAAATCTTCTTCCCAGAACCACTAAGCCAGAAAAGCTGAGATTTATATGAAAGCTTTCGGATATAGTGCAGATTCAGGTTTATTAAAATCATGCCCCCCCCCCCCCTGGGGTAGGATGGGGCCACAATAGGGGATCAAAGTTTTACATACAAATATATAGGGAAAATCTTTAAAAATCTTCTTCTCAAGAACCATTGGGGCAAAGAAGTTCACATTTACATGAAAGCGTTCTGACATAGTGTAGATTCAAGTTTGCAAAAACCATGCCCTCCAGGGGAAGGTTTGGGGCCATAATAGGGACTACGGTTTTACATGCAAATAGATATGGAAAATCTTCTGATATGGACCAAGGTGACTCAGGTGAGCGATGTGGCCCATGGGCCTCTTGTTTATCTTGACCTTGGAGTTTGACCTACTTTTTGAAAACTTTAAACCTTGCCAATAACTTTTGAACAGTAAAAGCTAGAGCTTTGATATTTCATATTAGTATTTCTTCTGAGAATACCTTTTTGTGGGTACCAACATTTTGGACCATTTGACCTTGATCTTGGAATTTGACCTACTTTTTGAAAATTTTAACCTTGCTTATAACTTTTGAACAGTAGGTGATAGAACTTTGATAATTCACATGATAATACCTTGTGACAAGACATTTCCGTTTGTGCTAAACTTTTTTACCTTGACATTTGACCTACTTTTAAAAAGATTGACATTGGTCTTAACTTCTAAATGGTAAATGTTAGAGCTTTCATATTGCACTTGAGCATTTCTTGTGGCAAAATATTTCTACTGGTACCAAGATATTTGTCTTTGTGACTTTGGCCATCTTCGGAATTGGCCATTATTGGGGTCATTTTGTGTTTCATAAACACATCTTGTTTTATGCAAGTTTGGAGTGTTTATATGTCCATCTCATTATAACCTTTTTCTGTGATACTGAAAATAGCTATGGAAACCCAGCATTGCAATTTATTTAACCCTGATCAGGCATCAGTCTGTATTATTAACCAAAAATCTCACATTGCAACAGTATCATATTCTTTACACAATCATAGTTCGCTGTTCTATATCGATGTTATTACTATTCAACAGTAGTAATGCTTTTACAATTGTTGATTGTCCAGATACTGGTATATGTAAAACTTATACGGTACCAATTTTGATGCACCAGATGCGCATTTCGACAAATAATGTCTCTTCAGTGATGCTCAACCGAAATGTTTGAAATCCGAAATAACTATGAAGTTTTAGAGCTAAATATAGCCAAAAACAGCGTGCCAAACAAGTGGAGCCAAATTCGTCCAAGGATAAGAGCTATGCATGAGGGAGATAATATGCATAATATTCTAAAATGCCGGAATTTGCAGCACTTCATGTCATATTGTTTCACTTGAGAAGAGAGTTGCCTGGCTTATGGACTTGTTTATTTATGTTGGACTGTAACATGTAAATATTTTTAATTGCATTGGAAATTTCTAGCCCAAATGAATGTCAAAACATTTGAAATTACCATGTTACCAATTTTGTTACAATGTTTATAATTTACATGTTCTTGTTTACAGTTTCAGTAGGTTGGAAAATTTCCTTTACTACATGTAAAGAAAGAATTGGAGTGTTTACATATCCAATTGATTTTAACATTCCATGTGTTATTGACAGGTTGTATTGAGCAATTCCAAAGTATGCCATTATTAATGGTATGATTAACATTTGGTTTCATTGTGTTGGTCCATAAAAAATAAGCTATTAAACATACAATGTATACTGTCATATGTCAACCTATCATATGTTATCTTTCTGTTCTGTTGACATATGAAACTTTGTTCCATACTTTTATCTATATTTCTTTTCATTTACTTTACTATAGCATTCATGCTTTTTCACAAGAGTTCAGCACCTGAATTAGCTATGAATAGCTGAAAAGCTAAGTGCTCAAGTTAAAAAGGTGACCCTCACTATAAGATACAAACCAAGGATATTGAAGTTTAATAAACAAGGACCTATCTCGGCGAAATGATAACCAAGAATATCGAGTTCTGGATTATATTGATTAAACAAAACTGGCCACAAGACTAGGAGTTCACAATACAAACATTTCTTTAAATATTCGTTTTGGCCTCAAAACCAAACAAAAGGGAACAGACTTCAAGAAAATAACGATTTTGAACACTTCTTTTCTTGTATCAAAACACGAATATGAAGTTGTACGTAAATCTGTAATTCAAGACCTAGGTCTGATTAAAGTATTTGTCTGGGGAGTTTGCATAACTGCACCATTTCTGAAAGTTATGCATTGAATAATTTGACCCGTCTTTCAGTACTTTCAGGACTTTAATTTTCTGTGAACCATTGATATTGATAGGTCACATGATGGTGGACCTATCTTAATTGCGGGGTTTTTTTTTGTAAATCTATACTGTGCTCTCAAAAGTTAAAATATAGGCATACGCAGTGATTAGCTTACTTCAAAAGACGAAAGGTTATGACATCTTAAAACATTAATTTTTAATTAAGCATACAATTGAGTAAATGTAAATATATGTGATGACATGTCATATTCTACATGTATTGTTGATATCATTTACAAGGACTGACAATCGATTACTAGAATGGCATTAGTGATGTCACTCGGGTTTAAATCAAAGTGTGCCTTTTACCAAAGTACTGCAGACCGCGAAATAAGAAACTATTTCTGTAAGTTGACAACAGCTGATATATATGTGCGACTGTTCGGTTTAAATAGAAACTTACATGTAAGATAACATATTTTATAAATATTTTGGTTTTTTTTTTTTTTTTAGAATTTCGTTAATACACAAGTTTCTAAGAAATATTCCTAAATATAAAATGCTTTTAACATCACAATGAGGGTGAATACTGCATTGTTTCGGAAAAAGCCATAAGGCAAAATCCGGAAAAATTCACAGATACGATTTTAACATTCACAGTTTGATGACGTGGGAGTAGACATGAAGCGAGGTATATAGCGGATTCACACCTGGGTATGGTACACAAAAGTAAGATTTATTTTGTATTACAAACCACTTCTTTGGAATATGAAAAGACAGTAACAATGTCATATTTAGATGTGTTTGTTGAGCATTCCATTTTAATTTGACGGCAGGAAAAACAATAACTGCACATTGACAACGATAATATTATGCACGATGTTGATATGTAGGTCACATCTCTAAGGTACTAGAAGTTTCTTTTCAAGTTTAGTCTTGCGTTCTTAATAAGATAAGCTTTATAATGTATTGTGTTGTTTAATATCACGTGATGATACTACAACTTGATGTACGCGACAGTCGCGGTAGTGTAGTGCTCAAAGCCCACAGTTCCACGTCATACCTAAGACATTACAAATACCATTTAGGAGGAACCTCTATTTTACTGTTAATGCTAGGTGAGATTTAATAATGTGCAGACTTCCTTCTTTAACTTTTCCCCATATTCTCAAGGAATTCGATTCTCTGGTCATGTGAGCAGTTTGAAAGCTGCATATTGCTTACAGAATTAGTAAGCATTTTAAGGATAGATTGCCAGGTGAAATTATAATTTAATTTTAAATAGACTGGAAAATTGTTTTTCTATCTACGCTGCACGGTATCTTTAAGTAAGGTAAGTTCTTTTGAGATTAAGTATAGGATAGCAATTTATTTTCTTGATAAAATTAGATTGATTTTATTTTGATAGAAACTGGTTGGCTGTCCTATTTAACAGGTACATGTACATAACACGCAACACTGAATGACAAAGATACACCATCTCGACAGGCGCAGGCATTTAAACATTTTAATTAAGAATCCCATACAATTCATTCATACAATAACGGAATATAATATGTTAATGATTTAAATGTCGTGGGTTTATTTCAGCGCTCTTGAGGAAAAAAGTCGAAATGATCCTCCATTGTTTTTGCAGTAACTAAGTAACATACAAACAAAATGGCCTTTACGTTATTCATTTCGGTGTCCTATTAAGCTTTACAGTTTTTCCTTGACAAAAGCAATTATTCATCTATTTATTACGTCAAATAAACACTTAGAGGTCTCAAAGTTCTTGTCTATACAACATTTAGATCAATCTTATATAAAACAAGTGCTCGGTCTTTGTGTGGAAAAACGATTTCTTTCATATTTTACAGACTAAATCATGGCAGAAAGATCTATGTTTTCCAAAGAAGAGAGAAATTTTTGGATCCTAGATGTTTTGATTAAACACGTTGCTCCTCCGGCAGTGAGGAAGCAGTTTGACGTTATTGTGCCACCAAATGATCTAGCCAACGTACTAAACAATAACGCCAAGATACTTCAAATGCTTTTCAGTAAGAAAGTTATCAATGTTTATCAACAAGACGTACTCCTTCGCGTTCCAGGCGTGAAAATACCAACAATATCTGCAGTATCTACCTCTGGAAAGAAAGGTTTGTAATTAGACATTACAGAATAATAAAATTTGTGTGTTTTTTTTGTTGTTTTTTTTTAGTTGTTTTTTTTGTGTGTTTTTTTTTTTTTTTTTTTTGTTTTTTTTTTGCACGAAACAAACAAAAGAATTATTTCCTTCGAACGTCAAGATCGTTCACGGATGAATTTTACCCAAACCAAACTGTCAATTCATAATCATCAACTGAAGACATTTCAAAGCAACCAAAGATATCAGATACATTACAATTAACAAACTAGAATTATACATATTTTAGGAAACTTTCATCTGGCCTGTGAGATGATCAGTTATCAAATCATCAGTTATCTTTCAATAGGAAATTAAATTCTCCAACGATAATTTTCTCTCCACAAACCTAAGGGTATTCTTTTTGTCTGAGAATGTAAATTTCGCAAGGGGAATATTTTTATAGCACGACTTTAAGTTCGTAATCAGAAATCTAAGTAAAATTCACAACAATGGTATTTTCAATTTCTCCATGATATCCTGTCAGATGACCAATCTAATCAAATTCAAACTTCTTAGATACGCTCCGTATACTTTGCATAAGAAGATCTGATATGACCCGATTAGGGGTGACCCCCTGGGTTGATGGGAACTTTATGTTAGCCAATCAGCGCGTCGGCTGTGAAGTCGTCGGTGTTCGATTCACAATTCAAGTAAAATGGCTGCGATTATTTGGTTTGAAAAAAAACCCATCGCAGCTATAGGTAACGTCACAATGCACCGTTTACGTCAACTGGCGTTATATTTCTCGCGTTAATGAAGTAAACCATCTTGAAAACTATTCAAATGATACCCATCCCTATTCATACATAAATCGCAATTCACAATTTAATTTGGGTGTATTTTATATCGTATGTCTTGTTGTTTGTATGAACGGAATAGAATTGGCATTTTTGCGAAATTTCAGAATTATGTATGTGAGAACAACAATTTTATAGTGTAAAACTTATACGGTACCGATTTTGATGCACCAGATGTGCATTTCGACAAATGATGTCTCTTTAGTGATGTTCAACCGAAATGTTTGAAATCCGAAATAACAATGAAGTTTTGGAGCTATACTTCATGGAAAGACAGTGTGTCAAAAAGTGCAGTGTGCAATAAACTTCGTGTTAAAGCGATTACTGTAACTTGTTTACGAACCGCCTCAATAGCCATCATTGTCTGTATGCCGCAATCTGACTGGCTGATAGTTCTCATGAATATTTCAAGCAAAAGGTCACATGGACATGATCCCCAATGGGGTTATGTCAGATCCTGTTATAAATATTGTGAGTGTATCCTAGGATGTGATTTTAATTGGTCAGATGACATGATTGGTATTCTTAATAATTTGTAAAATGGTTGCATGTTTCATCATTGTTACAGCTGCTTCTTCGGAAGACTTTGATCTAACCTTGATGATTTGCCTTCTTCGAAATCTAAACCTTGTATCCGAACCTGCCACCGGATGGGACCAAGTTCCACCTCACAGCGATAATTCCCTGGGTGCGAATATGACCAGAATCAAAGTGTACAGAAACAAGTTAGCTCATCCATCAAAGAATCGAATGAGAGATCATTCATTTAAAAAGATATGGGCTTCATTAAAAAAGGTATGTAATCACATTTATTGAAAGAATGCTATGCTTAGAGCAAAGCGCAGATCGAAACAACTTTTTAAAATTTAAGCTATGAAATTGTCATTCATGAAATTTCCGATTTTTTTGGTACTGAAAACTTAAAATGGCCTTCTCTCTTTGTAATGAAATGACAATATCAGACTCTTGTAAATCAATGTTTCTATAAATGCTAGTGTATGTAAAAGTGAATATCAATGAAATATTAGCATACAAGACCTGTTTTAGCAACCAAGTATTCATGAAACAATAATCTTGATATCCACTAAATCAATACACTTTCAAGAATCTTGATATTAAAATTCAGTCTCGGGTAATCCATAGATCTGGAAAAATTTCAGGAGCGTTAGAATTGAGTAATATATTCTGTATTGTACATGTTAATGTTATAGTCATGTATCATCAATCGAAAGTGTATTAAGAAGCAGTCAGATATTCGGTCGATATTGAATGTGATATTGTCAGAAATACACGAGCTAATGCTATAACATTCATGGTTTTGTTCTATTAAAGGCTTTGAGCGAGATTAGTGAAGGCGAAACTGATGAGAAGGTACGTGAGATAGAAACATTTGACTTTGATGGATCCAACAGAGAACAGCTTCTATGTAAAATACAACAGGGTTTACATGAAATGCAGAATGAGTTGCAATTCCATCGTAATCTGAAAGGTAACTAGAAATATGTCCATGAATTCCCCGCCCGATCTTACATTTGTAATGTAATATGACAATAAGGGACCCATCAGTCACCTTGGCCCATATTTAAAGAATTTCCCTATGTATTTGCATATAAAATCTTTGATCCCCTACTGTGAATTTTAGAACTAACTTCTTGCCCCCTTCCCCCTCCATGATTTAGGATTTGGAGTTTGGGGGTTTGTTATATTTGTTTTTGCTTTTCAATAATTTTCAGACAATAATTGTGAAATCAAATTTACCTTGCCTCCCCTTCTTTGACAACAATATTACATACCCGATTATATTTATATTATCATATTATTTCATCGCGCTTTATTCCCATGTGTCTATTATTTCTTTTTAGACGACTCATAACAGTTTTGGTATTAATAATACCATTAATTGAACAGAATTAAACACCAAAATAGGCATATTGGATAAAGGTATATACTCCTTCTCCTCTTCCTATCCCTTCAATTTAACGAAATGTGATTTTAAAAATTCTTCTTCGTGAAATCGAATAAACTTAACTTTGTTATTGTAAAAGACTGATACAATATGTTACAACTCGGCCCATAATAAAGATGTTGATACCGTAAGGTTTACAATACCCCATTTGCTACTACTATATATCCTGAATCTTAGGATCATTAGCACGCCCCCTACTTTCGGCGAAAGGGCAGTTATTGCAAAAATGAAGGTCATTACATCGATATTATAATCACACTATGTTCACATGTGTTATTTCTATTATTATGGCGATTCTACAAATCATACTTGTTCCTTCTAGTTCCGACTGAAATATATAACTAACTAGCAGTATCAGATGTAAATGCTGTGATTGAAACTTGACATATGTGTTACTCCCTTTTTTGGTTAGAAAATACGACAAACGTGTTAAAAGAATGGAAGTCTGAATTGGAGGTTTTCTACAGAACTAGGGGAACAGCGGAAGTGTTAGAGAGAATTCGGACTAACAACACCGTAATGATAATTGGAAACTCTGGTGCTGGAAAATCAACAACAATGAAGTATGTATCCCTTCTACTCGAAGAAGAAGGGTATGAAATAATCCCGGTAAGCTCAGCCAATGATATACCATTTCAGAGATTCAGTGACCGAAGACAAATATTTGTTATTGATGATATATTTGGTAAATATCGAGTGGACAGTGTGATATTTGAGACGTGGAGAAGATTGAATGACCGTCTCAAGGTCATATTTAGGGACAAAAACGCCAAGCTGCTGTGTACTTTGCGACGACAGTTGCAAAACGATATCAGTCATTTTTTATATGAAACAATTTTTGATACAACTGTTGTTGATCTTGACTCTTCTGATTTAACCTTGTCTGAAATCGAAAAGAAGGGAATGTTTGAAAAGCACTTGTTACATCAAAACATAAAGATGCAATTTGATGAAGTTTCACTCCGAAAAATATGTAGCTGTAAATATGCATTTCCATTAATGTGTAGATTGTATTCCTCAAATTCTGATTTCTTAAAGAGAAAGGCGAACTTTTTTTCTTCACCATCAGAAATCCTTAAAGAAGAGTTTTATCACTTACAGAAAGAGAATAATGAGGTATATTGTGTTTTGGTGCTGGTCGTAATTTTTCATCCTGAAGAACTCAAAAACATTTTTGATATAACTTGTGAAATCAATAGAAAAGATGATTATAGCTTGGTATTAGAAGCGTGTGGTGTAGGAGAATTCATCTCAAGGACAAGTCTCTATAACCAGTTGCTTTCTTTGACTGGTGTTTTTGTTGGATTAGATAATCCTTTCACATTCATTCATGATAATATTGAAGATACTGTTGCTTTCCATTTTGGCTCCTGTTTTCCAAAGGTAATGTTTCAGTGCTGTAAAAGAACATTTTTAAGAGAACGGATTCGAATTACACGACATGAAATAGACGATGAAAATGTTTTAGTTATCAAACGTTCATCCTATGACGACCTATCGCAGAGACTTTTAAAGGAGATTATCAATGGGAAATTTCATGATATTCTTTTGAGCGAGCCATTGCAAAACAGAGGTTTTGTACATTATTTTGTGTCCCACATTGAAAAGAATGGAATATCTCTGAATCATTTGGAATCCATACTCTGTACAGAGATGCTATTACCGTCATATCTACAAGTTGGGAAGAACTTGAGGGATATCACAAACATAAACAGAGAGGCGTTGACAGAAATTCTGCAGAGCAGCAAATGTCGGTTCATCTACTGGGTAGCTGCGACAGGCAGTCATTTGCTGTTTCATCACATTTTTGAAAGACAAAAGGGTATTGCTCGAGAATTGTACGAAAGTTATACTTTGATTAATGATCTCTTACATATAGCAGTACTAGGTGGAAGTATAGATATCATAAAATCACTTATAGAAAGGGGAGCTAATGTCAATTCTTTTGACAAATATGGCACCCCATTGCTGTGTAAAATTGCGGGAACGAAACGATGTGACATTGCGAAACTATTATTAGAAGAAGGTGTTTATATAAATCAAGTAGATGAGGTTCTAGGATGGACTGCTTGTCATGTAGCTTCCTGGTTTAACCATGTTGAAATGTTAAAATTGCTTTTGAGTAGAGGAGCTACTGTTAATGAATTTGATTTTAAATCCCGGGTGCCTTTGGTTCTAGCAGTGCAGAAGAACAATGAACAATCCGTGTCAGTTTTGTTGAGCTATGGTGCTTATGCTCCTGATGAATATCTCATCTTTGCTACACCATTCACATCCGATGATCTTTTGGGAGAAGCTTTACACAATAAAAATTCTGAAATAATTCAAATGCTCTTAAACTCCGGTAAGGTGGTAAATTCTATCGGCGTATCATTCCCTTTGTCATTTTTAGAGAAGGGTGTGGTGAAGGAGAGGTTGGCATTGTTTCTGAAATCAATTACCGGTAGAGCAAATAACTCCAGGGCACGTCTTTGGGGTGATTTTGTTAACGTGTGTGATGCTATTTGCAAAAATGATATACATATGATTCATAAGATATTCAACAAAATCAAAAAAATGAATAGGTATTCCGCTGTCAGAGGTATACACGTTAATGACAAAAGAGAGGTTTCGCTAGCAAACTTCCATCAAAATTATTTGCTATTTACTCCACTTCATATCTCAGCTGTATGTGATAATTTCATCGCAGCGAAGGCTTTGATGAGTTACGGTGCAAATCCATTTCAAAAAGATGCCCATGGCAGAACTGCGCTTCACTTCGCAAATAGTAGGGCTATGATTAAAGTTCTTTTGTCCACAAGAACAACGACCACTCTGACAAACATGTCATCACAGTCCGTATTACAAAATGTAATAACATATATCATTGCTTTCAAATTTGTTCCAATGATATTTAGCAGTTTTATGAATACGAATGTGAATATCAAAGACAAAGTTGGAAACACACCACTGCATTCCATTGTTGTAAGGTCAACGAATGTCACGAAATGTCTTGATGCTGTGGAAACATTGATAGAACACGGTGCCAATCCATGCATACGATGTAGACGAGGAAATTTACCAATCGATCATTTTAGAACTGTTTCACCATTGTTAGAGGAATGTGATATTGAGAGGGGGGAACGAATCTTGGGATGTAATAAAACAAAAAGTTACATAAAAAAAGAAAAATGTTATTCTATCTGTTGGACATTTCTTTCTGTGGCCTGCTATTTATGGTTGTCTTTCTTTGGTGCAAAAAGGGTGTGCTATGGACGTGGATCTGGAATATCTGCAAATGATTCGAGAGAATCTGGGCTATTTCAATTTCGCTACATGTTCTATTCGCAAGTAATCTTTCTTATTATTCTGCATCTTATATATCTTCCATCTGAAATTATGATTCAGTCTTTGTTTGTTAGAATGGGGAGCATGCCTATAAGAAGTGACATATATTCCAAAAAACAATTGTTAAGTATCTCGTCGAACATAGCCATTGCCATGGTCACAATCAGAGTATTATTCTATCACGGTATATCCAGTAACACAGGGCAAACAGTTTTCAATCTGTATTGTGTATGGGTTTGTACTATGTTACTAGTCATTTATTTTCCATTTCCAGTTATCCGCAAACATCAGTCTTTACTGTTAACGGTTTTCAAGGTCACATTGGTAAGTTTTCTTATGGGAATGATTCTTGCACCTTTTCTTAGTTCATCCATAGAGAGCAAAAGTACATGCAATCTTGACCACCAGCATTGGAGCTTCATTGACTTTTACCGATTTCTGATCGCCAAAATATTTGTTTCCTTTTTCTGTATATTTTTATTTATTTCTAAATTAGCAAATCAATTGTTTCATAGTTTGTTGGAGCCAGTATATTGGTATAGACACGTATGCTGTTTTTTATTATACAGGTGGATTCTCCTATTTTTCATAATTGAGATATTGACTTTACCTGTCACAATAGTTATATGCAACATAGAAAATTGCTAAATGTACTTTAGTGTATTTCTTATTCAGCTTCATACGCACTGGCATGGACACTTTCTTTAAATAATGTACGTATAATTAAAAGAAAACTTATCATCAATTAGTCTCATAAGATTAGTTTAATCGGACTATATGTTATCGCAAGTTAATGTCGACATCAGTATTTGAGTTATTTGTGATGTATTCACATTACATGACAATTGTATAACCTTGTACATGTGAGTGATTATTGAAATAAAAATAACATTATCTATGCGTGATTGCTATTATTTAATGTCAGTGACGGTACGATTAGAATATTAAGTATTCTAAGTTGACATCTACTTTCCGTCTCTATTTCTGACAAGACAAGATCAGAATATGACAAATTAACAGGATTATCTGATATCCTAACAAAACCATCTGAAAGGTCGACAAAAGGATCACTAAGTCGACCTGTAAAAATATTTAATCGACTTGCCAGATCATTATGTTCCTAAATGGATATTGAGCGTGAAAACATGTTACTGTAAGTTACTTTTTAAAAATCATTATTGCATGACAAGTGACCAAAATCATCTGACAAATCAACATATTTTTCTGACAAGTGATCAGTGGCGGGTTTACGTGGGCCACATTCGGTGAGACCCCCCCCCCTTCTAAAATTTTCAAATTTAAGGTGCACCAAACACTAGCGGTAAGAACTCGTCGGATACTAATTCTGATACAACGATATCATTTGCAAAATAATGGTATAATAAGTACCGTACTTGTAACTTTGCTGTTTTGTTATAAAATATATTTTCACTTGGGAGATTGCTTGATCCGCCTATCAAAACATCTAATGCGTCATGCATTACAAAATGTGCATATGCTAGATGACGTCACGCCAATTCGATGGCATGTAGATTGCAATCTGTGATGTTTACATTTTACTTTGTCGGATTTAATAGGCGAAAAGTCAAGAAACTGCAATTTATGTAGCATTTTCTTGTGTATGACGTATTTTGTGTGATGTCGGGTTAAGATTTATAAAAAATAAACAACTCCCCGGTACATTCTGTTGGAGCGTCTCCAAAGTTGATCTTGCGCTACACAGTAAACATTGGGCCTACATATGTAGCCTACAAATATCTTCTATATCAAGATTCGTTGAAAACACCAACTTGCGTTTTCAAATGATTAATAATGTACATGCTCCGGTTATACATAGAACCAAGATGGCGGTTTTCCCGTTCGATGCTTCCCCATTCTGTTGCTAAGTGAATCCTTGCGCGGTGCAAGTGATTTCTATTTCTAAGTGATTGTTTACTTTTGTATAGATTAAGACTTGTACAGTGTAGTTTTGTCTTTTTACATTAAATTATAATGAATGAAGCTAATTTTGACCTATATTATACGATATAATGTAACTTGTTGCAGTTTACGCTTCTTTTGGTCCGCTTCGCGGATTATAAAGCATAAACTGCACCAAGTTAAATTATATCGTATAACATAGGTCAACATTAGCTTCATTCCTTAAAGAATGTAGCGTAAGTACGGGTAAAGGTAAGCAATGTATCATTTCCTATGTAAAGTAGTTAATAAAGTTAAATCATTACCGTCTTTGTATAGGAAAGACTTATTCAGCTACTTCTATACCTTACAGTTGTTAATCTTTCTCTTTTTATCGATGTTCTTCTCGGTCAAGATGTGTATATACTGACGATGGCCCAGTAGGGGCTACACTAGGTTTGTTGTGGTGAGGCGACGATGGTGGTCTACCCTCGAATTCCCTGGAAACGGGAACGGATATTCTTGAAGATCCGGGATGGTTAGGCCCTCCAGAAGGTGGTGGATGGGTCCATCTCCTCTTCTTAAAGTCGATTGCCCACGGATCGCCACAGTAAGGTTGGGGAAAGGGCTCCTTGAAAATAGCTTGCTATTCTTCATCCGTGGTCGACCGACCCACGGATCTCCCTCAGTAAAATCAGGGAGACGGTCTCCTTGAAGACTCTTTTGAGGATACGGCAAAGGAGGTACGGAGGGAGCAGACTAACGCCACACAAACCGCTACCATGAAATGGGATGATGTAAGTGAGAGACGATGCAACCAAAAACAGATGGTCGAATCCTACCCCAACTGGGGCATCTCTACAATAAGATACAGAGTTCGAGACAAGAGCAATTAGGCACACTTAGATATAGTTAGTATATCCTGTGGATGTGATAAAGTTTAGTGTTGCTGGTATGATGATGTTAATGTTGCAGGCGGATATGGTTAGCAGAATGTGAAGGTCAAAGGTAGTGACTCCTGCTGCATGTAGTGTTTGTATGATGTTTGTTCTGTAGTGGTTGTGAAGTGGAGAGTGTAAATGGTAATGGGCGATTATTTCTGGAACCTGGCAGTGTGTACATCTGTTGTTTGTGTGCCTGGTGTACTGACCTAAATCGCCCAATAGATTGGTTTTTCCCACCCTCAAATGTGTGATGATTTTGTTGTAGTGTATGTTAGAGTGATATTTGAGGTTTTGAGCATGGGTTGTATTTTACCTATGAGTTGGTGTTTGAGTTTAGCTGTTGTTTGTAGATGTCAATTATAATGCGATGTATGGAGCTGTAAATTTCTTTGACCCCTAGCGATATGTCATATGTAACCATGTTATGACTGCAGGGGTCGAAATTAACTTTTTCTACCACAGGCTAATTTTAGCCTGTGGGTAAAAAATCCACAGGCTAAAATGAAAACCTACAAGCTGAAATAAAAATAATGAAGCAGTGCTCTTTTTTCATGTTTTTTTTTTAAATCAATTACATGTATTTTCCCCATCATTATTCATTACTGAGCATTGTGGGTCAACAGGCATCGTTTGGACAAGACACTAAGTTACGTAAGTCATGTTTAGGTCTCTTGATTATCGCACCTCTAATCCACAACCTGTTTACCGCAGGTCCAATTTCATGCCACATCAGAGTTGTCACTAGTGATTTTTCAAAGCGCATCCGGGACTCATGGTTTTATAAGCAGCACGATCATGAGCCCCATGGACTTTTTTGATAATCGTCTACGCGGTGAGCAGTGCACTCGTGTCATCACTACAACCCGACCTCAATATGACAATAAATTAATTTAGATAGGACATTCTCATGATTCCGATAAAAATAACTACCGGAAGACTTGGTAAAACATAGACTTCGACATTTTTTTTCTTCTTAGATAAATTAATAACAAAAACTTTATACTTAGAATTCAATTTAATCACCCCTATAGGTGAACAGGACTCGTGGCACATGTATTTTTCATCATAACGCGATGTCCGACCTCTAAAGCATTTGTTTGACTCCGAGTTTCTTAAAAATCGTAAAAGAAAAATCCGGATAGAAACGGTTGTTGAAATCGATCGTTCATGTAAGCGTTTCTATGATTCAGAGTGCAAGTTTAAGAAAAGCGAATGGCGCATTACCGTATAAAACGGATACGATACGATCATAGTTTGTAAATCACCACTCGCTAAAATTTTCGAGTGTCCACTATTTTTACTCGCTATTTTTCAAATGTACTCGCATTTTGCGAGTATTTCT
Organism: Ostrea edulis; assembly: GCF_947568905.1. Classification (NCBI taxonomy): domain Eukaryota; kingdom Metazoa; phylum Mollusca; class Bivalvia; order Ostreida; family Ostreidae; genus Ostrea; species Ostrea edulis. The sequence continues at coordinate 24,303,723 of NC_079171.1, forward strand.
CGCTAATTTCGAGCCCTGTAATATGACCTAGTGTTTGTTTTGCAGTGTTGTCGACAGCCTCGTTTCCTTGAATGTCGACATGTGAAGGTATCCACTGGGAGTGGATGTGCTGACTGTATTGTGTGGAATGATGCAAGAAGGTGGGGATGGTGTTGAGAAGATCTGGCCTACTAGTTTGAAAATTTTGTAGTGTTTGTAGTGCACTAAAAGAGTCACTGAGAATTACTGTTCTTCGATATCCCTTATTGTAAACGTATTTGAGTGCAGCAATTAGAGTAACCATCTCCGTCGAGTAGACATAGATATTGTCCGCAGTTGTGTTAAGTAGGGCCATAGAAATATGTCAGGAAAAAAGTGTTAATAAACAGATCAATTTGTGACAAATTCTGTAAACACAACCCTTTTATACAACAACAATATGTATATATCATTAAGTGGATATTGACCTCTTATACATTTTTCACCAGTCCGACAGTTTCTACATCAACTCTGTATCACGTGATCAAACAACAAGATAAAAACGTATCGTGTATGTATAAATCGTTGAATTGGCACGGTATCCAGATATCAATGCAAGTTGAAGTTAATATAACTTCAAAGCATATTAATTTCTTAATTTGCAAAGTGCCAAGAGCAAGTTTATTGTGACTTGTAACATGTCTAATTCTTGCATTGAATATGCAAGATGCAGCGATTTTTGCACATACGAAGTTGAATCTAGCCTGAAAAAACATATTTTCTGTTGAAGCCAGAACTTGCTACCCTAACTTTCCTTTGGCACTGAAGTTCACATGTCACATAAATCGAACATCTTTCACTTAAAAACCTCGGGGTGTCGTGCCAATGATGAAATTTTTATGTACGGAAACCCTGTTTATGCAAATGAGTCCATTGTGAAAGTAACTATACGTGTAGATTAGGGGCGATATCAAGATCACAATATAATATGGATATTACTTTAGCATGTATGCTATATAAAGAAGAAATTGAAACTATTTCAATATCAAAGAGAATTAATATAACCCATTTGACAAAAAACTTTTACGCGATTGCAGTTTACCGTTTGACAGCGGTGGTAAATAACGAAACAATATTTTGACATTTCCAACCACAAAAGGACTGTACATATGTACGTCATGACCTTCGTCATGACGTATTTTTCATTGTGACGTCGTGCAATATGCCAGTGCGGTAAAGTATATTTATGTACAGTAGTGGTATTAAAAAATTTATGGGGAAAGCCTTAACTCAACCGCGTCCGTGCATCTATGCCCATCCTCTATGAACCACTGGGGTCATAGATGGCTACACCCGTTTTGCCTATGATGGGTTCTTTGCTTCCATCAGTGTAGATTTTTTGGAACCCTTTGTAGTGAATGTCTATGTGTTGCAATGCAATTGCGTTGATTTATAATGGGTTACTGTGCTCTTTTGTGATTGCACTGCCGATATTGGTGAAAACTGTAGGAGGAGGAAAAGTCCATGGAGTCATCGGTAGCAATTGTTTGGTTGGTGGCTCAGGTAGCCCATAAGTGTTTGTATACTTCCATATTTGGTACCCAAATGGTCCATTTCTCCTACCATCTCCCACCTTTCGCTGGATGTGGTGTGAGTGTATGCGTATGTATGTTGTGTTTGCAATAATGTATTTGCAGGATTTGTTTTGTCAGAGGAGACCCTAAACCAGTACCTTAGAGAAAGTTGGAGTCTGTGTAGGTTAAGTGGTAGTTCTCCCGATTCCAGTAGGACTGTGCTTTTTTCTGTGCTGTGGTGAGTTCTAAGCGCAATTCGGAGTGCCGACGCTTGGATCCTGTCCAGACTTTGAATCTGAGTTGTAAGCCTGGCAGCTGTAGTCAAGTGTAGACCTAAAGAGAGATTTGTATAGCATTAGAAGAGTTTGTCTGTCAGCACTGAATTCTGTGTCTGAAACAGAGCACATAAGACTGAGTACTTTGCAGCATTTAATTTTGAATTTTTTGACGTGAACTTTGAATGTCATATGTTCGTCGAAGATGACTCCCAGAAAGGTTAATTGTGATTCTGCCTTGATGGGTTGATTTCTTAGGTAGAGTTTTAGCTGGGATTTGTAGTTAGTGTGCCTTGGATTAGTTTTGCCAAATAAGATTGCGACCATTTTAGGTTGCGATAGCTTGAAACCCCACTGGATGAACCAGATTGAAATTGAGTCCAGAGTGCTTTGCAAGCTAATGTTGATGATAGTTGGTAAAATGGGTAGTAAAAACCGGGCCGGGCCGGGTCAGATCACCTTCGTAATCCGAATTTTTTAGTTTTCATCGTTATTTTATTTTCGTTTGGTGTGAAACTTCTTAATCATAATCTGGATGATACATTGGATCTTCGCTACAAAAATTACCGCATAATTTTGCTTCACTGTGAAAATATCAATGTTTGTTTATTTCAGGTTGGTAAAATGGGTAGCGAGGGAAAATACACATTTTTCTGCGATTACAGTTGAACTATGTGACACAACAATGAAACTACACATGATTTAGATAAATATTATGATAATTCATCACCAAAATGCTATAGCACTTGTTATGCGTGTCTTATATATTTAATATTCACGATTTATTAAAACCCGGGCCAAAAGGAAACCGGATACGGTAACCCGGGCCAGTTATTAAACTTCCGAATAAAATGAGGATGTTAGCTATTACGTGCACGATCTCATGAAGCCTGACATTGCACGGTTCTTACCACTTGTAGGTATCCTCATAAGAACCATCTTTTTAAATAAAATTTAAATTTTAACCTAACTATCATTAAGTTACTTACGACGGCGTATTCGTGACAATTTAACCTAGCAGAAAAAATAAAAATAATCGTTTCTACGATTTATTAAATGGTAGAAACGATGTAAAAAGTCGTTTCTACGATTTAGAAAGACGTTTCTACGATTTTTAGGTCTCGGGTGACATTGCAATTGCTTGTCGTCTGTCATCGTGCGTTAATCAAATTTTTAACTTTTTGATAAGTATGATCATTCCAATTCCTTTCAAATTTGGTATGAAGCATCTTTGGGACATAAAAGGTAAATTTCAGGACTGGCCTTAAAGGCAGGGCAAAAACTGCCACAGAATTGAATAATTTTCAACAATCTTCTTCTCTACCACCACATATATGTAAGAAAAATTAAATGCATAGTGATGTAGAACAGGAAGGCCTACCAAAATTGCTATTTCATGATCCTCAAATTTAACTTAAAATTTAACAAGCATATGCAGACTTACTTGAGTGCCATTTTGAAAATAAAATTTATGTACATATACTGTGTTGTTAATTGTTTCATTTAAAAATTAGATATATAATACCATCATTTTATATTATGAATATGCACAATTCATATCTTGATGTTTTAAGATGTTTTTAAATATAATATATATTTTATTTATGAAGAAATGAATACTAGCACTATAAATACAATGTTTTAAGTCATTATTATACAGATCATGATCAGTATGGTTAAAATTATTTTAATTTTTAATAAATTACCATTTTTTATTATTTTTATTTTAATCAGGCAGGGTATACATAGTAATTAATTGCTCTCCATATAGTCCTCTTTAAACTCTATCTTCAGTTTAAATATTCATAAAGTAGGCATAATTTATCAGTCGGTGATATTTTTTTAGGACCATCATTATTGGTTAATTAATCAAAGCATTAGCAATTAAATCGGAATAAATAACTCCGGCCCGGGTCGACCGCATCCGGTTTCCTTTTGGCCCGGGTTTGGAAAAATCGCCGATAATTAAGATAAAAGGCATTTAGATGGTCAAATAATGCATTAAGTATCAAATTCAACTCTATGTGAATTGAAAAAATGCTAGGTTTTCAGCAGCAGATGCATATTATACGGAAAATATGCAATAATGTGTGTTTTGGTCTCGCTACCCATTTTACCAACCAGATTTCATACAATCATTGAAATCCTTACCTATAGGTAATATTATGTGCTAAAATTTGTGGCGAAGACTAAATGTATCATTGAGAATATATTCCGTAAGTTTCAAAGGAAACAATGACATATCAAAGAAGAAAAGTAAAAAATTCGGATTACGAAGGTGATCTGACCCGGCCCGGCCCGGTTTTTACTACCCATTTTACCAACTATCAATGTTGATGATTTTAATAAAGCGACTTGAGTGTTGAATTTGCGTGTCAATTGCAAACTGGGAGAGATCAGCCACTTGGTACGGTTGTTTATGGTGTTGTATTGTGGATGATAAGTCATTGATTGAAGATTGATTGAATATTGTTTAACGTCCCTCTCCAGAATATTTCACTCATATAGAGACGTCACCCTACCAGTGAAGGACTGCAAAATTTAAATCTATGTTCAGCGCTCATGGTCAATGAACAGGGAGTGGTCTTTATCGTGCCACACCTGCTGTAACACGAGGCCTTAGTTTTTGTGGTCTCATCCGCAGATTGAAAAGTGTAGGAAAGGTGTAGGACTGATAACAGAACCCTGTGGTGTACCATTGTCCAAGGTGTGCGGATCCGAATAGGACTGGTTTACATGAAAAGATCCCCCGATGTCTAAATGTTTAAAATTTAAACAAAACACGCGATAAATAAGTCACGATCGTGGGTGCCGCCATTTTTTTTCTCTTCCTTACGTAAACAATACATGGAATTGTGGGATAATACCCTATCGATATGAAGGGGGAAATTGGATTGGCTGTTGCAAATTTGACCTCTGACGTGACCCTCTATGGGATGTTGTTAGATGTTTGTGTAGAGAGTATGTGAGCGGATCTAACCTCTAATTTTAATTAAATTGGTCTTGTCCTTGATTGTTACCAATCATTAATGATTTTTAGTTTAATAATTACATGTACAGGTTGAAGGACATGGTAAACCAACATGACGCTTGGGTTAATCTTATATATCCCACTCGAAAGACCATGAATCTTTAAGAATTAGAAAGAAGTCAGCGAGTGTCCATGGAACAAACGAATGAGATAGAGCTTTATTATTATTATTTTCTTTACTTTCCCCTCCTATATATCTCCAAAATTTTATTTGAAAACCAACCAACATGACTCATTATATTATTTTCAACGCTAGCAGAATCAAGAGAGCGACAGTGTTACCACACACGCCCTTCTCGTACTGTGAGAAGTTACACCTCCGTCGAGGCACAATTTTGTTTTCTTCAAATTTTTCAAATAACACTTGTCTTTCATATATCTCAGAATATGACAAGGTTCAGGTACATGTATCCTGAACATAAAATCAATCCTTTCCAAATGGTCTGAATAAATAACCTGGATCCATGTTCAGCTCCACGAGTTTTGCTTCTGACACATAAACTTCCACAGCACGAATTGGGCAAATTTATACATCTGATACTTTCTCTCCAATTACTTAAAGTTTCCCCAACAGTGTGGCAAAATAATAATCTCGAATCAAATGACTTTTAAAAAAAAAAAAAAAAAAATCCTGAATAAGCCCTTTACTCATATCACTTCCTCTGTTACTAGCTACATGTAGAACTGAACTGAAACAATAAAAATGCCTTGTCCCTCAAGGGACAAATGTCAACATTTGAAATATTCATATGTTACTGTTAATCAATATATAGAGCAATTGTCCTTAATTTTCCTATGAAAAGAGGTTTTGACTGATTATCTCGTACATGAGATTGAGCTTGTTATTTTTGAATAGCTTTCAAATACTTTTCAACTCAAAAGCTCCCTACTGGATTTCCAGAACAAGACAACAGGTCCCAGCATCATCCCTTACCACATGATTCGAACAATTTGGATAACGTTTTCCAAAATGGACTGAACACTACCTACTGATAACCTAAAAGGGAACATACGGTTGCTCGATTTCTCGCCCACATACTGGCAATAAATTTCATCTTCCCTTTCTATCCTTGTGTATCAAAATTCTACAAATATCCTCTGGTGTAGCATGACATAAATTCTTTACAGAAAATTCCCTTTTTAATAGAAAATTATGCAGGTAAGGATGACCATCGGGGACAATTGAGGGGGAATATCACCAACATGTAAATTAAACTTTATAGCTGTACAATGGTGAGAGAAAGTTGCTGCACACTTTTTTATTCCCCTTATCAAAGAATTAGAAGAGAAATGCATTGCTTTCGCAATGGGGAATTCACATTGTTGTTAGTTTAAAACTTTAGTGAACTTAGTATGTGGTGCTAACTTTTTATACCGGTAAATCTGACTTATGTTCAAGTAAAATCCTCATTTATATACCTGAATATCACAAACGGACATGACAAACAATATATGTCCCGGCCATATTGAGAAAGGGGCAAAAAAATTCCCCACAAGTTGCTTTGAAACTGAGCTAACAAATAGGGACTAGTGAGGTCAAGGTCACATAGAAGCTCAAATTCAAAATTTAATGCTACAGTTGAATAGCTTCACTTATAAATATTTATCAGTGTAAGAGTTTCCCTAAAAATATTGCTGATATAGTTCCTTTGAAACTGAGATAAGGAAAAGTGAGATCATGGTCAAATAAAATGTCAAGGTGAAAAAATACTGATGCAATTGAATAGATGTCACCAATATGTATCAGCATAAAGGTTTGATAAAAATATCATGAAGAGTTTGTTTGAAACTGAGCTAAACGCAGTGTGACGGAAGATGGACATGGCAAACAATACAATGTATTTGCCGTGGCCATATTCATAGCGGGTCATAAAAATATTGTATGAAACCACTTTTCTAACCCAGTAGCTCGGTAGATTAAAAAAGCCGTCGACTGCTGAACTGTATATCGTGGGATTGAGACCAGCAGGCGTTTTAATCTTTTTTTTTTTCAGATTGCTTTCTACTAAACTTGCGTTTTCTGACTAAATAAAGTTTTGAAATTTTCAATTTCAAGATTCTTCCTTAAATCGATTTGTGATTTCTGGTCTATCCCATTTTTTCCAAAGAGCTCCAGTTCTGCAGCTTGAGTAAAATGGTACAAGGGTGCATTTTTTACACTAAGAGAAATGGATGTATAATGTGTGCATTGCACAGTGATTATTATTGAGAATTACATTGCAATGAAACAGCATCAGTAAATGCCTCCGTCATTGCCGAGAGGTTAGAGCGTTCACCCCGCATGTGGAAGGCCGGGGTTGGAATCCCGACCGCGACAGACCGAAGTCGTTAAAACAGGTAGCGACAGTTCCATTGCCAAACGCTCGGCATCAGGTGTGAATGTCATGGGTCCTCGGAGATGACTTTAAAAACGGATATCCCGTGTCACAGTAGGTGTGGCACGCTAAAGAACCCTCACTGCTCAATGGCGTAAGCGCCGAACATAGGCCTAAATTTGAAGCCCTTCACCAGTCTTGGTGACGTCTCCATATGAGTGAAAAATCTTGTGCGAGACCTTAAGCAAGATACAATCAATCAATCATCACTGAAAATTCACAGTGTAAAGATTGATTACATGTACATATATTACTCCTTATAAAAATATGTTCACTTCATAATGATTACGAAGTGAAACATGAAAAAGTTGTTTTTTAACCCTACTGTTACTTTTATATACTCGCACTAATCATAACATAGAATCACCATGTTGCTCCCTCCTCTATGCATTAAAGTGTACTCACACTAGACAAAAAACAAAATACATTAGTAGCTGAAAATGAATGGTTCCAATCTAGGGACAAATAACACACCAGAGAAATTTGATATGGATAAAAAGTGGATATGTACATTATTTTGAAATTGAAAATTTTCAAATACTTTATTCAGTCAAAAAATGCAAATTTAGTAGAAAGTAATCTGATTGATTGATTGAATGATGTTTTCCGCCACACTCAACAATTTTTCAGTTATCTGGTGGCGCCCAGTTTTTATTGGTGGAAGAGAGAACTCAGATACAATGTACCTGGGAAGAGATAACCGACCTTCCGAAAGTAAACTGGGAAACTTTCTCACTTACCGTCGCGAGCGGGATTCGAACCCGCGCCGACAGAGGTGAGAGGCCGTGTGATTTTTTGCGCGATGCTCTAACCACTCGGCCACAGAGGACCCTTAGAAAACCAGCTGGACTTGATCCATCACAATAATCAGTTAATATGTTAATCCACTGAGCTACCCAGCTAGTTGATTAGATTTAAAAGGAATATACAAATATTGCTGCTATTCATATTTTCATTCATGTACATGTTTTAAAAGTCAAGCATTACAAAAATGTATATCTTCTTAAAGTAAAACAGAACTGAATTACAATGACTATGATTGTTTGATTTAAAAGTACATAACAAACTGATATGTGGATGGTATTTTTATTCAATGAAAATGTCACATTTATTTTTTAAAATAATGAAATTCTTCATAAGTCCGATTCTTTATGAAAAGTCCATTCACTAATCACTATGATGTGGGCTTCATATCTGTGTTATTCATATCCCCTACAAAAGAAAGAAATTCAACTATAAGTGTATCTAATGATAAAGTTGTACAAAAATGATACAAAGGGAGGGGGAGAGAGGAAATGCAACAGACTAGACTGAGATTCAAAGTTGTACTCCATGCTCTAGTCAGTCGGACTGCCGGCTGACTACCACATTCCTCCCCCTGGTAAATTTGTTCTCTTTCCAAGACACAAATTCCATGATGTTTATCCCCTGGCACACCAGTTGAATTCAAGATCTTAAGAGTCAAATGTAAAGGGGTGTGTTAAAAAAGCAAGTAAGAAGACCAGAATTAAAACTCAGAACCCCCCCCCCCCCCCCCCCCCCCTCTAATCAGCTAGTAACTGAGCTATCTAGCCACTGATGATTAAACCCACTTGATAAAACATTACCACAATAACCCCCCCCCCCCCCCCCCCCCCCCATCATTTCTGTTTAAACCAAAAATATTTGGAGCAGAAAATGTCTAGACATTTACGGTGGACACCAAGGTTGTTGATGACCACCTAGGCTGCGTCATGTTCCTGTCCAAAATTCATTTCCTTTGATTTTCTGCTCTTTGCATGAATTTATATTTTTTTCTTTCAGTGACCTTAAAATTGTTCATATGATCTTAAGATGGGGTTAAAGTGCTTTATGTCATAATAAGTCTCTTGCTTAAAATTGAATTTGTATGAATCTGAAAATACCAGTTGCACAAAACAGGGGGTGGGGGTGGCAAGGGCCATCAATACAGTCTTGTGTAGATGATTTGTTTTTAAGACAGACATGGAGAGAAATCTAGAATACCTTTTATCAGATCTGTTTTAGAATGGATCTATTTTATACATAAGATATAATCATAAACTTTTTTATATCACTTAATGAAATGAAAACTGTTTTGCATATGAGACATATTGCATTTCACTAACAATATTAAATATTGTTTTCCTTTCCTGTTGGTGGAGTAGGAACTTACTTGATCAGGTGAGCTATTTCCCAATTTGTCTCTGATACGATGGGCGACTTCACCATGGTGCCGTCTTTTGTGACAATAACAACTTCATACTACAAAACGTATCGCTGGACTAAGTTTCATCAAATTTATTGATAACAAGTGATTGAAGTAAAGCAGAACCCATAAACATTTTAAAATTCAAGATGAATTATGTTACAATAGATATAGTGAAAATTTGAGGTTCACAAGTATCTTTTACTCTACATTATAGTTTTTGTTTTAGAAATTAAATCATATAATCCACATTTTCGTACATCAACTGTTTACAATGTAAAAATTTTAATTTACCATTTTTGGTCTAAACCAAGAGACAAAGTGATTAACAATCTATCAATTTGCCATTTACGAACAATTTGTGTACATTGTACAAACTATCTGTATACTTTGTACAAACTATATGTGTACATTATACAAACTATCCATGAACATTGTACAAACTATCCGTGTACCTTGTACAAACTATCCGAGTACTTTGTACAAACTATCCGTGTACTTTGTACAAACTATCCGAGTACTTTGTACAAACTATCCGTGTACTTTGTACAAACTATCCGTGTACTTTGTACAAACTATCCGTGTACTTTGAACTAGCTGTATACTTTGTACAAACTATCCATGTACTTTGTACAAACTATCTGTATACTTTGTACAAACTATCTGTGTACTTTGTACAGACTATCTTTATACGTTGTACAAACTATCCGTGTACTTTGTACAAACTATCCGTGTACTTTGTACAGACTATCCGTGTACTTTCTACAGACTATCCATGTACTTTGTACAAACTATCCGTGTACTTTGAACTATCCGTATACTTTGTACAGAATATCTGTATACTTTATCCATGTACTTTGAACAATCTAGCTGTACACTTTGTACAAACTATCCGTGTACTTTGTACAAACTATCCGTGTACTTTGTACAACTATCCGTGTACTTTGTACAAACTATCCGTGTACTTGGAACAAACTAGCTGTATACTTTGTACAAACTATCCGTGTACTTTGAACAAACTATCCGTATACTTTGTACAAACTATCCGTGTCCTTTGTACAAACTATCCGTATACTTTGTACAGACTATCCGTGTATTTTGTACAAACTATCCGTGTACTTTGTACAAACTATCTGTGTACTTGGAACAAACTAGCTGTATACTTTGTACAAACTATCCGTGTCCTTTGGACAAACTATCCGTATACTTTGTACAGACTATCCGTGTATTTTGTACAAACTATCCGTGTACTTTGTACAAACTATCCGTGTACTTGGAACAAACTAGCTGTATACTTTGTACAAACTATCCGTATACTTTGTACAAACTATCTGTGTACTTTGTACAAACTCTCCGTGTACTTTGTACAAACTATCCGTATACTTTGTACAGACTATCCGTGTATTTTGTACAGACTATCCGTGTACTTTGTACAAACTATATCTGTGTACTTTATAGGACTGAGATGCACCGAAATTTTCGGTGCACCACAATTTATACCATTCGATTCAATGCACCGATAACAAATTCAAAATTTCGGTTTATATTTTACTAACACCAAAAACAACAAATATGGTGTCCGAGTGATGTGAAGAACATGTGGACTTTCATGCAACAGAGATTTAAATCACTACGGTGTTGATATTTAACATTTTCACCGCTCAGATACTAACAGAATATAGTCCACAAGATCACTGATGTTTATCTTTACATGACATATATATATCATTTCTGTCAGTGCTGGAGTGAAATCAGCATCATAGATAATGACACAGATTAATTGTTTTGACAGTTAATATGCGAGAAGTAAATCAATAAAGGAGAGATTTTCAAAGATTCTCAATTGATAGAATTGTTGAATTTTTACATATCCATGAAAACAATATCATATACATTTTAGACTGACTGTAGATTTGTTCAATAATCCAAAAATTATGCAGCACATTAATGTAACAAATTTTAATAGACTGCCAATGTTTTCTTTTTTCTATGACAGTTATAAAATGCCGTTATAAATAGATATGATGTTTACAAATGACCACAACTTGAATAAAATTAAATCAAGTATGCTACTCAATAGAATTGTTAATTTTTGTGCTGTCATTAAATAAATTGAACCTAACATGAACCAAATGAAAATAACCGAATCGTGCTGTTCTGAATCAAAACCGAACCGAATCAAGTTACTCTGAATCTTCCCAGCCCTAGTACTCTGTACAAACTATCCGTGTACTTTGTACAAACTATCCGTGTACTTTGTACAAACTATCCGTGTACTTTGTATAAACTATCTGTATACTTTATACAAACTATCTGAATACTTTATACAAACTATATGTGTACTTTATACAAACTATCCATGAACCTTGTACAAGCTATCTATGTACTTTGTACAAACTATCCTTGACTTTGTACAGACTATCAATATACTTTGTACAAGCTATCCATGTACCTTGTTTAAAGATCTTGCATCCCTGTAGTACAGCACTTTCAAACATTCATCAATCTTCTTCTCCGCCTCAGATAGAGACATTTTAGGATTAGCTTCATAGGCTTCACGCAGCAGGGGCTACAATGCAACAGATCAAAGGACTTGTGATTCAGTAAACAGAATGCCGGAACAGATTTCTTTATTGAGGACTTACATGATGAAAAGTGTTTTGTGGAAAAAAGAAATGGTTGTTAATTTCAACACATCTCTTCATTGAATAATTGTATTATATGCAAACACCATAAATTTTCCTCATTTATATTAGTTAAGAAAATATGATAAATTACTATCTTTCTCAGCTTTGTTCGAGATTAACAAGTGCATGAGAATTGACACAAACAGTAGGACAGATAACTTCAGCAAGGCCTCTCAAAACAGAATACCTCAGACCCTGTACAAGGAAGGAATTAATAAACTGATTTCTTACTGTTGCAATATAAGCTCCAAATCCACATGCAATTGTTGGGTCATTGAAAGCTATTCCAATTTTATCTATATAACCAAGGAACCTGAAAAATAAATGATAAATATACATGTTATTAACAAATCCTTTACTGGCTGTGGTAGCAACCATTCACCGGGCAATCTAGATGTATCAATAGCCTAGACCATTATTAAATTCACTATGTTTATTCCACAGAAAGATAACTTATCCACAGACAGCCAAATGTACAGACAGAAAAGGCGAACCCAGTAGACCCGCACCGATGATGTTTTAGTAGTACAACTAGACAATACATCTGTACTGCCTTTCCTCCCTCTATCTACTTACGGTTCTCCATCTTGTATTCCACCGACAACAAACGTATTCCAGAGGGGGTTGAAGTTGGACCTCCTGTTGTAGAGAACTCTCGTCATCCAGGAAAACAGGCTCTTAGGGGTGTACTGGAATCCATCATTTAAACACTCCTCATCTATACTGTAAACAAACCACCAATGTCATTTTCAATATCAATGAACATGTTTTTCTTAATGCATTTGCTTTAAAACGGAAATAACATATGTAGGGTTGAAATGATACGCCACCTTCACGATACGATACGTATTGTAATACTTATGCCATGATTCAATATTTTTGATACGATTGGCGATACATTTTATAGAAGAGACCAATAATAACCTTGATGAAAAATTTAATTACGAAGATTCAGTCACAATTTCAAAAGTAAACTGTTTCCAAACTCCCTAACGGTAAGATGCCTGTTGGGTCTACAGTATAAACTGATTAAGTTCATTATTGTTTTTGTCAGACTTAAGGTTAAATACAGTCTGATTGTTATCAGACACCATGTTTTCCCTCAAGCATGTAAAAATAATTAGTACAGGTCAAGCTTGATGTATTTTACTAGCTTCATTTAAATATCAAAGGCCTGAAGGGCCACAATGGCGTCGTGCTAAGAAAGCAAAGATTATAATGAAACTATGTACTGTCCAGTTTATCAATGTTTCATCCCTTATTGTATGTACACAGAGTAGATATAGCTTTATATAAATCTCAATGGAGTCTTCTACCTGTGAATATTTTGATGCCATTGACTACAGTCACACCTTGTTATTGCAAATTCAACAGGACTGAAATTAAATTTGAGATATCCAAGGATTTGCGATAACAAGGATAACACACACACAAAAAAGAAGTGGTTTGGACTGGCAACTCTATTTACATATTCCCGATAACGAAGATTAGCTGTACATGTATTAAAAACACACATACAGCTTTGAATTCAAGCAATACCAAGAATATTTATCCTTCATACAGGAATAATGCTTCTAATACATCTGTACAGTAGCTCTTTTCACAAAAAAATTCAATTACAGATATATTTTTTTACAATTCCATTCATTTCTTCAGAATATTTTTCAAAGGATTATTTACAATATCTAATGTTATTAAATAATGAAGATTTTTGTGATCAACCATTGCTCTCAATTATTCACACATCTTTGCTAGCCAAGGGAGTACTCTACAATCCTTGGCACAGATGTAATTCACAAAGAACTGAAAATTTGTGCATTAAGATATTTAGTGAAAAAGTCAACTGTTGTGAGAACTTTCCTTTTAATAGTTGTAAAGGGCAGCATTGCATGTACTTGTTGATAACATAATAAAAACAAGAAATAAGTTTTAAACCAAAATTTTAATAAGAAATATGTGCAACAATGTAAACAACTATGGACCATTTGTAGTATATATCACTGCTAGCATCTCAAGAGATGAAAATCTAGTCAGATTAAAAAAAAAAAATTGTTAATTCAGTAACTTTTACCTCCACAAAAACCTTTACTTGAAAGCCTTATAATAATGAATGCTTCCGCGCTTGGTTTGTTTACAATAACATTAACACGTGCCAGTGTTTATATACCGAGTTGACCAATGATTTGCAAACCTACAGATGCGTTAATACCCTACTGAGAATGCTACAGTCAAATAAACATTACCTACCCTAAAATATAATGACCATAAATAATCCGCGATACACTATTTCTCAGTTTAAATTTCTCCAACAGCACGCAATGTTTACAAACAAAACCCACGCTATCTTTCGTCTAGACACGCTATCATTTCAGACATCACTTGACTTTGCAAATGTAGTTCGCATTGAAATTGGAATTTTTATTTGATTTGTTTTTATTTTTTGTGAAAGTTTTTATATGTTAAAGTAAATCAATGTGATAATTTTCATTTGTTTCTCATTAACAACTTTAAAATGTCGTAAATCATTAAACAGTACAGATATTCATACGCCATTACAAAAAGCGCGGGATTTTTCCGCAGAAGCATCGATAATCTGACACCTTCGGTCGCGTAAACTTTTCAGCTGATTCATTCGTACACGCTGACTAGATGCCGTTCGAGCAAAGCTCGACGCCATAAAAACACATTAAACCGATTATCAAGGCAATGAATCAAACATTGAATCGAGCATTTATATTGAACAGTATCGATATTTTGGTTAATCATTTCAGCCCTAAACATATGAATTATTGAGTATGGCATCCTACTCCCAATATTTGTTCCAATCTATATCTTCGATGCCAGACAAAACTTGGAATTTGATTTTCTTAATGACTGGGAATCCATAACAATCGTTACAATGTACTGAATTAAATTACAAAAATTTACATATCTAACATAAAAGTCAGCAGTATCAAAATATCACCATTAAAACTCTAGTTGGCCGGAGTAGTTTGATTAAGAGTTAGCTCCCTCAATACACAAAGTATCACCATTAAACTCTAGTTGGCCGGAGTACAGTACAGTATGTACCATGATAGAGTTTACTTAAGAGTTATCTCCCTCAATACACAAAGTATCACCATTAAAACTCTAGTTGGTTGGAGTACAGTACAGTATGTACCACGATAGAGTTTGATTAAGAGTTATCTCCCTCAATACACGTCTCTAGAGCACACAGCAGAAACAATGACATTTCTTACTGACTATTGGTGCCTTGCTCTTGTGTGTAAGAGTATCATAATATGTAATAATACTTGTTTTCTTTTGTTGAACTCTCATGTATGACGGAGTGCATAAAATATTCTCTTACACACACAGTAGGTGTTCATACATATATATTACCTAAATGATGATTATCAGCTCCTATAAAACTTTCTGAACTGCAGGGGAGGGGGAAATTAGTAAGTTTAATAAGAGTATTTGACAACACAATGGCTAAAACATAAATTAAAATTCACCATCTTTCGTTGTAAAAATAGAATTGATCATGTTGAAGAGAAAATATCAGTCTTTGACGTTAACCGGTGGCCCGATGCCCGAGGCCAGTAAAATCGGGATTCTAAAATATTTAACCCAGGAGTCAAGCGGGCCTGTAAATGTTTTATTGTATGTGTTGTATATATTACAAATAAAATGACTTTCGCATCGAAAAACGATCAACCATGTTACCTTTTCTGAAGTATAGGGAGGCACTGGAAGTTAATGTAAATATATAGTATGTGCATGTATAAAAAATACGTGCACATACTATATATTTACATTAACTTCCAGCACCCGTGTAGGGAGGGGGCTCGTCCGTGAAATTCAAAACTTCACAAGTGTATTTCGCAATGACAACCATCAAATCCAAATAAAAAAAAAAACTGGTCGTACAAGGAGAAAAGAGAACAAAAATCCATGCCCCATTGGACCGAGGGTGGGCCTACGCTAAGATCTAATTCTGGAGAAAACAAAATGTTTTGTACGTGGTGTTTACAAAGTAGAATATGAGCTGCTGATGTCATCTGTGAGATTAATATGTTGAAAAATAAAATAAGATATTTAATCCTTTTAATGTCAGTTGTGTATTTTCCTACAGTAGAACATACATGTATCTATAGTGTAGAATTAGCATGCAACACCTTGCAAATGACAAGAGGTCAAATTAGAAAAAATATTTTGGGCACTTAAAATATTGTTCGGGCTTGCAAAATTATTATACTGGGAGGCCCAAAGGGCCTGTGCTTCACAAAGGTTTTCGTGAAGACTGATATTTCATGTAAATGCAGAGGGATTTTTTTCTACCCACTGGTACCCATTCAATTGGGAAAAATAGCATCAAAATCTAACAAATTGTGAATTTTCTACCGATGTTTCGGCAAATGATATCAACTAAAAGAAAAACAACAAAGAACAAAACATTCGTCGTAGCTCTACAACACATGCAGGTCTGTACTTTCAATTTAATACCGAAAGTGAACATTTTAGTCAAGTTGTACAACGTTTCAGACTAAGTAAATTACGATGTCAGCAGTCTATTTTTTGGCAAGTGAATTGGGAATTTTTAGTTTCGAAATTGGGAAAAATCAAAGTTTTTTGGCATTGGGAATGGTACCGTTTATCGGTACCAGTTATATAAGGAAGGAAAAAAACCTGCTGTAATGGCTAAATTCAAAAACAATCCTCTTGTATGACCAGTTTGATGTTTAACCATAACCTTGATAACATTGCCTGATATTCGAACAAAACTCAAAACATCTATTGTCATCAACATAACAAGTGTACAGTACACCCAGTACCCAGCCAAACATACAATAAAATACTGAACATACCTCCATCACAGAAGAGATGATATCTCAGAATTTGCATATCATTTAAGAATTCATTGTATTTCATTTAATTAAAATTGAGTATTTCTCCAAAGAGTTCTATAACACAATTTTCCATCATAAAGATCTGATATTATATAAAAAAAATTTACATCTGCAATGAGACCTTCAGCCATTCCCAATTCTAGAGAAGCGAGACCTCAGATCTCACTTGAATCTTTGAATATATGGTAAGCTAAAAACCATAAGTTCTGAGCTTTTCTTATACATGTACTATATCAGGACACGAAATTAACACATGCCCATCAGTCAGTGACTGGTTAAAAGTCTGACGGACTGACTGACATTTGTTTCAGTAAGTCCGATGTGACTGGTAAATTTTCTAAAACATCAATTTGGAAAACATACAAGTTTATGGAATCTTCAACACACATTTGGCATTCCTCTGTAGATATCAGATGAATCCATTTAGTAAATATAAATCTCACATTTAATTAGTTTTACAATACTGTCTGAGGCATATCAAGTTTAATTCCATTATCTTATTTTAATAACATTAACGTAATATGTTTAATTATTTCTGGAAAACTCTGGTGGATTGGTAAATTTTTCTTTGGACTGGTTGAAATTACAACCTATCAGTCCGGCTGGACTAGTGACGTAAAAAGTTAGATTCAAGCCCTGTATATAGTCCATTGCACTTACACTCTTTGTTCAATTATGGATTTCATGAACTGGTAATCCGCATAGTCGCCACTTATACCCAGCGCTGTGGTGTCGTTGACTTTCATCACACGGGAGAGATTTCTGTAGCGGGCCAGGGAGCCGTAAGACCCAAGCATGTCAGCTGCAATAATAACACCTCCATCAAAACACAGACCTAGTACCGAGGTACCGGTGACTGTAGGAGCTCTGAAAATCACAAACATGTCAAGACATTAATGGTGTAATGGTGGACCAATATAGAAATAGTCTGTAGGAGCTCTGAAAATCACAAACATGTCAAGACATTAATGGTGTAATGGTGGACCAATATAGACATAGTCTACATCAAACGAAGTCAGACTAAGCCACACTTGAATGAAGTAGCCAAATTTGTCTATGCCAAATGATGATAATAAAATCACAAAATAATCAACAACAATTGCAAAAATTTAATTTAGCCTAACACAATGTTTATCTAGGAGTCTATGTATGTAATACATACAGTAATCATAATGATGATATTAGGTGAAGTGTAGGCAGTTTCTTTCTTACTGGTGGGCAGATACCAGAGTCGGCGAAAGGCACCGGACTACCAGATGTCTCCGGTACATTTTCAATTTGTCCGGTAAAACTTAGAAACTTATCTGACAAACTGTCCGGTAGATATTGCAAACAAAACAGGGATCATATCTGCATTGTTTATATTGGCTTTTATGAAAACAAAAACTTTATAGATAACTTGCTTTTGTACAACAAATGTTCTTTCCCATAAATCATAAGCCCACTCCATGGGTTTACTTTTAATATCATGCATGTCATTCTACTTTCGATTGTGTGGCCTATCACATTGTAAAAAAATTGTAGTTCAGATGTTAAAAAGAAAGTTGCATGTGTAAACACAGGTGCTAGAACAGTATGTCAACATGATCGCCTATCTTCCTCCCCTTTAGTTTACAACAAATATTTTTAAAATATGATTATTCACTTCCGTAGCAATACCTCAGATTTTCGTCAGTTACAAATTTTGAAATTTATATGTATGTAATAAATCACGTAAATATTACGTATTGTAAGGTTGAGTGAGTAAACAACTACACCACATATACTTGTCTTTATTAGTACTCAGGGCTCGAAATTAACATATGCCCGTCAGTCTGTGACTGGTAAAAAGTCTGACGGACTGAATGACATTTGTTTTAGTCAGTCCGATGGGACTGGTTAATCTTCAAAAGCATCATTTTGGAAAATATACTTATGAAATCTTATACACACATTTGGCATGCTTCTGTAGATATTAGACGAATTCGTAAATGTAAATCCCACATAAGTGTTACAATATTGTCTGAGGCATATTGAGTTAAATTTCATTTTGATAACATTAACGAAATATGTTTAATTATTATTTCTTGAAAACTCTGTTGGACTATTAAATTTTTCTGAGGACTGGTTGAAATTATACCTCATCAGTCCGGCTGGACTGGTGACATAAAAAGTTAGCTTCAAGCCCTGGTACTGTATGGAGTTTTCCAAGGGGTTATCTACTTTCATTTTCGAAGTCTTCAACCAAAGATGCTAAAAATAGCAAGTAACGAAATGAAAATGGTTATATTTGTTCTATAGATATTTTTTTGTAAACTGGGGGGTGGGGATGCAGACTGGGGGTTCCAGTTTAGGTGGTTATATCCACAAGCAAAGGTCTATGGAAAAAAAGGATGAAAGTCAAACTACAACAAAATTGATAAGAAAGTTTAATTCATATGTAGTCAAAACATAGAAAGCTGTTAAACACAAGTAAATGTTTTAATCTGTCACACGCAAGGCTTGAAAATAAAAAATAGGTGAAACAATCTCAGGGTCTTTTTATTCTGTCGGATAAATTTTTAACTTGTCTGGTAGATTTTCTAAATTATCCCTAATCTACAGGACATGTCTGGTAGTTTTTTATGCTCTTTCGCCAACTTTGAGATACAGTTATATACGTGGTCGAAAACCAAACACCATATCTAATTATTTTAGGGAGAAGAGTCATACTTCAAACTAAATCGGTGTCTAATAACTTCCAAGATTTGAACATTTTGTTGACTGTACTGTACAGCATTTCGAAATTCCTCTGTTTACCTTTGCGACTAGATTTTCATATCTTCCTAATCCGATTAATTACTTAATAAAAACCGTTTCAAATCCTAATCTAAATCAATTTGATTTCTCCTTTATACCACCCCTACTGTAAGTAAATAAGTTTCAGTTTTTCATTTCGACTAAAATTTTGAACAAATGAATCAGCAGAAAAGAGAAACCCCGTGAAACAGTTATCTTCTGCTACGTCCACTTGGTGACCTAAAACTTACAGTGTCCTTTTCGCTGCTCCGATCTGTGAAGCTGGGTTTGTATCTATTTGACCAGGGAAATTGTAGTAAGAGCCAGGTTGTGGTCCATTTCTCCAAAATGCTGTGGATACTAGTGAGGCTTCCATTATTTCTCTGAGTATATTGAATCTTGATCCCGATCTGTAAATGAACGCCGTCGGTCCTTTTCATGTTCGGCCCACAACATTTTCGGCCCTATGCAAGTTCGCGCTTGGATATTTCTCATTTACAATATTGATAGTTAACGTAAACTACTAGGATTTTAAATTGAACTTCGTACATATACCCTCATACCTTTCCTGCGAGCCAGGAGTTTGTTCATAAATCAAGGGACCATTTCTATTTTTTTTTAATGTGGAAATTTTATGGAGCGAAAAAATAAGGATCGAACTTTATAAGGGTCGAAACCCCTAACAACCGATTTGTCATGGTATTTTAATCGGGCTCAAGAGTCTTAATAACTTTCGGTTTACCTCGACTGACATGATAAACCTAGATGCGTTACGTTTGGGGGTGTAAAAAGACGATGGTTAGTATTTTTTTCCCTGAGATTTAATGGTTCATATTTCTTAGTACTGTCACAGACACGTCAAATTCAATATCACACACTTGCATGGGTATAGGAATCTTCAAACCACAACAATAGGAACGCCTTACCCGGTGACATCTGCTACGTGTAGGCTAACAATGTAGCGGCCTGGCCTTGAATCCGTCATAAGGCTTGCGCTTGTGACCACGAATAAACCAGCAGTTCATATATCTATTATATTCATGTACATCTGCTTTAACCGTGTTAAGTTAACGTGCAGCCATATTTTTACTCACTGTTAAATTCACGTACAACGCCTTTATTTATTTTCTATCCTTTTGATTTCATTTTCACTTCATCAGATTGGGAACACTTCCCCTATAGCGAGATATTCTCGCTAAAACGCGATTATCCCTCTCTAGCGAGAGTAAATTTATCCCGTACAACCGCGAAAAACACCCGTAGAGTACATCTCTTCGTGTTTCATGTGAAAAGGAGAAAAAGTGCTAAAATGTCTGATACTTCTGCAAATATATTAATCAAAACAAAAACACTCATGATGTGTATTGGATTTCAGACTGCCTCCCTCTTATGCAGCAACTTTGATATGCAATTTCTTGACTATGTTGTCAATTTCATAGAAACAATTCACATCATGTTGAGTGTGTGTCGCACTTATTCAGCGTTGCACGGGATTTGTCATTATTTTCAATAAAGACGCCAAAATACCTGTTTATGGTAATGTTTACTCTCTCGCTAAAGAGGGATAATCACGTTTTAGCGAGAATATCTCGCTATAGGGGAAATGTTCCCAACCTGTTCATGTGCACATCATGAAAAAGGGACTGATTCACGATTTTCCACAATATTTTCTTTTTCACTTTTAATGATCAAAATCTACTGTCTAATGTGTTTAAAAGATTTCACGTAAAAATTAAGGCTATACATTATCACAGAAGCTCATTTTAGAGAGTTTATTATTTGTTTTGTAAACAAAAATTACGGTATGTCTGTTTTACAAAATTTTCAAAAGAAATAGATATCGATCTAAATTTATCATTTCTTTCACATTTCAAGCATTTTAGGGTAAAATATGTCATCTAAAAGTTAAGATTTGTGACTATGCAAAATTAAAATGCTTTATATTACAAAATCAATATTTCACTTGTTTGTATACATAAAAAGACTCAAGTCTTTGCTTACATAACACAAATTTAAGGTTAAAATATTGCTTTTATTCTTGCATTCAGAAGGTCAAAATTTTGACTGTCAACATTGAATGAGTAATATTTTTAATATCGAAAATGAAAAATATTTTTATCAAAAATCGTGAACCAGTCCCTTTAACCTAGAATGACAGTAGCCACTCAACGAGTAGAAGTAGACACGGGGAGAAGTCTATATATTATATACGTATATGTATATATATGCTAGATCTAGACACGGGGAGAAGTCTATATATTATATAGGTACATGTATATATATGCTAGATCTATACAGCAGTGTTTTAAACATGAATTGTACTGATGTTTATATCCATTTGCAGAGATGACAATCTGAATTTTGCATGAAATCATCATCATCCAATAAATCTAGTGATGTCGGACATTGCAGAAAAAGAAGAATCCGACATTAAAGAGAACAGTGATAAAGGTAAATACAAGATCTACATTATCTGTTCGTACTGTGATACGGTCTATATTATCTCCATTTCATTATTTTCTACTTACTTGTCTACGTAAATTCCTATCTTCGTATTTGAGTTGTTTATTTCATGAAACAGGAAGAGAGTTATCTTTTATTTTCAAATGTATTTTATTACAAAACTTTTCATTGGTTACTTCTAGATTTATTATCAAATCACATTACAGGTAACTTTTACTTTCATTCTTTTGTTAAGAATAGTATTTAAACCCGAGCACAACCGTGCTCGGGGCTTCTGCTGAGCCAATCCTTGCAACAAGGTAAATATCAGGAGTTACCTCACCCTGTATTTTTGATTTTTGTTTCTTTATTTTTCCTATTTAGTTATATTTTTCTCTCAAGCCACATTCATTCCCCGGGATTATTATTTTGGTATTTATCATACAATTGTCGAACTTTATTAAAGGTTTAAAACTTTATTTAGTATTTTGTTGCTAGCCATACTCTAGGCGGACTCAAACTTACCTGGAAATATCTAAAGGGTTGAATACTTTATATAACACTTATCATCATTTAAAAAAAACACAACGCGAAGTAAAAAGAACATATCAATAGTAGTGGCAGAATGTCCAACTACTACAGTACAAAGAAATCAAGCAAAGGTCCATTGCATACAACAAATTTGATCATGTATGATATTAAATGATAGAAACTAACATTAAGGAACTTAACCTTATAGTCAAAAGTTTTGTCTACGGGACTTGAAAATTCCTGATTTGTACCATCCACTTCTCAAGTTAATATTTTGACTAGTCAGCATGATTTATATATAGTACAACAACATGATTGCTTGTTATGTTGAATTATTAGGTCATGATATTGACTTGCCAAAGAATTATGTTGACCAGTGGATGACAGTTGAGGCATAATCATGCTTAAGTATGTTGACAAGATAAAATTATCTTTGCTTATAAAGAAAATGCTGTCTGACATAATGATTTAAAAAATTCTCTTTATAGAAGTAGATGTAGGCTATACCTGTCCACTTCTCTAAAGAGAATTATGTATCAGCAGAAAGATAGTATCTGGGATAAAGATGGAAGAAATATTTCACCATACTATGATTAGAAGTTGTACATATACATTGCATGCAGGCCTATTGAAATACAAGGAGCAATGGTTTTAAAAACAAATTCATGTGGAAATGTTATGGAAGAGTAATGTTTTGCCAGCCTACCCCCTCCCCCACTGTTTTTTGCCATCCTCCATTTTACACATCAAACTTTGGATGTCCATATAAGGCCAAAATAAAAATTGATTTGTTTGATGTACAAATTTGTTCCTACCCAATAATTTTTTTTTCAGCAATTTAAAATTTCATTTTTTTTTTTTTTTTTCGTTCCCTTGAAAAATAGAAAATTCTCCTTATTTTAAAAGAAAATATTTTAAAAAATTCATGACGTTAAAAAAAAACTACCTACCGACCCATCTTGAAAAATGTGGGTCAGAGTTTATCAAACAAAAATATTTTTAATGATATGGCTTAAGCATATGAATTCATGCTCTACCCAGTGAGCTGTAGTCATCACCACTTTACAATTACTGTGCAAGTGTCGCAGTGAATTGAACTCATGGTCATGTGCATTCAGACACCTTTTTATTACCATCGACATTGAATATTGTCATTGATGTTCACAGATGACAACAATGAGGGAAATCTTGAGGATAATGTCACAGAATCCAAGCCTGCTGAGAAAGGAGTAGATGGAAATCCCACAGTAGATCCAGATCTTGGTGGAAATTCCGCAGCAGATCCAAATCTAAATGGAAATTCCACAACAGATCCAGATGTTGATGTACATTCTACAGCAGATCCAGATGTTGATGAACATTCTACAGCAGATCGAGAGGAGGAGGAAAAATCCAGCATTGATCCAGCAGTAGTGGAAAAGTTGTCGTTAGGATTACTAGAAATTTGTCTTCCATCCTTACAGAAATCTAAGAGTTCGCTGGATGATCTTTTGTAAGTTTGACAAGAGCTGCAAATGATGTTTAGTTATGATGAGACGTGTGACATCATTAGTGTAGTGTTTATAATACAAACCGAAATTTAGGATACATTTTCTGAGTACTTACTATACATATATCTCACATTATTTATTACTTTTTAAGTTCAAACTGACTTCCAAACTGAAATTAAGAAAAGTTAAAAGCATGGTTGTCTTCCTTGGAGAAATTAAAAAATATTTGATCAGAGGAAATGTAAAACCTTAAAGCAATGTTCCCTCACTTATTTCTCTGCCTTAAAATTACGTGGTGTGATGTACACCTGGAAAGCTTAGGAATGAAGAGCGCTTACGTTGAGCCTTGTAGACTATTTCTTATTAATATATACCCATCAATGTATCGTTCGTTGATACTGGATTTCACAGCGTGTGATCCGGTTTTCTGGATCACCACACCGTGGTTTTCTGATTCTGTATCAGTATCCTGTGAAACTGATGATGTCACAATGCATCACTGCAACGTTATTTGTGGGAAATATTGACAGCGTCACAAACAAAAGTACACAAAATATAATTTCCTTGTATGTCTTTACAGGACCATATGAATGCTCAGCAGAATTATGAAGATGTAGATTTGTTGATAATTTTTTTCATAATTTGAAAAAGAAAGAAACTTTGTTCTTGGGGATTTAATTCCCTACAAGGAAGAGTTCTTAGGTTATCTGGTTCATAACGTTTATATTTTATGTATCAGTGTATAAAATTATTGAACACATCAATACATAAACCAAAATAAAGCACCTGTCAGTGATCAGTGATTCTGCAGTGAATGAATGAATTAACTGTTCATCATGTCCTTCTACCAGACAGAACCAGCAGTTCCTTATTGAGACTGTCCAGCAGGAGAACGCCAAGTTTACTGACTGTAAAGACATGGAGGAAATTAGACAAATAGTGAGTAGGAATTTCTTTTCTGGCACAATATGTTTAGTGTCACTGATAGCACAATACGATAAAGTGTCACTGTTAACACAATACAATATAGTATCACTGTTAACACAATACAATATAGTGTCACTATTAACACAATACAATACAGTGTCACTATTAACACAACACAATATAGTGTCACTGTTAATACAATACTATAAAGTGTCACTGTTAACACAATACAAAATAATCTCACTGTTAACACAATACAATATAGTGTCACTGTTAACACAATATGATATATTGTCACTGTTAACACAATATAATATAATCTCACTGTTAACACAATACAATATAGTGTCACTGTTAACACAATATGATATATTGTCACTGTTAACACAATATAATATAATCTCACTGTTAACACAATACAATATAGTGTCACTATTAACACAATACAATATAGTGTCACTGTTAACACAATCAATATAGTGTCACTATTAACACAACACAATATAATGTCACTATTAACACAATACAATATAGTGTCACTGTTAACACAATACAATATAGTGTCACTATTAACACAATACAATACAGTGTCACTGTTAACACAATGCAATATAGCGTCACTGTTAACACAATACAATATAGTGTCACTGTTAACACAATACAATATAATGTCACTGTTAACACAATGCAATATAGCGTCACTGTTAACACAATGCAATATAGCGTCACTGTTAACACAATACAATATAGTGTCACTGTTAACACAATACAATATAGTGTCACTGTTAACACAATACAATATAGTGTCACTGTTAATACAATACAATATAGTGTCACTGATAATACAACACAATATAGTGTCACTGTTAACACAATACAATATAGTGTCACTGTTAGCACAACACAATATAGTGTCAGTGTTAACACAACACAATATAGTGTCACTGTTAACACAACACAATATAGTGTCACTGTTAATACAATACGAGATAGTGTCTTTTTTTAAGACAACATAATATTGTATAATTTTTAACACAATACGATATTATATCACTGTTAACACAACACCATATTGTATCATTGTTAACACAACACAATATAGTGTCACTGTTAACACAACACAATATAGTGTCACTGTTAACATAATACAATATAGTGTCACTGTTAACACAACACAATATAGTGTCACTGTTAACAAAATACAATATAGTGTCACTGTTAACACAATACAATATAGTGTCACTGTTAACATAATACAATATAGTGTCACTGTTAATACAATACAATATAGTGTCACTGTTAACACAATACAATATAATGTCACTGTTAACACAATACAATATAGTGTCACTGTTAACACAATACAATATAGTGTCACTGTTAACATAATACAATATAGTGTCACTGTTAATACAATACAATATAGTGTCACTGTTAACACAATACAATATAATGTCACTGTTATCACAATACAATATAGTGTCACTGTTAACACAATACAATATAGTGTCACTGTTAACATAATACAATATAGTGTCACTATTAACACAATACAATATAGTGTCACTGTTAACACAATACAATATAGTGTCACTGTTAACACAATACAATATAGTGTCACTGTTAACACAATACAATGTAGTGTCACTGTTAACACAATACAATATAGTGTCACTGTTAACACAATACAATATAGTGTCACTGTTAACATAATACAATATAGTGTCACTATTAACACAATACAATATAGTGTCACTGTTAATACAATACAATATAGTGTCACTGTTAACACAATACAATGTAGTGTCACTGTTAACACAATACAATATAGTGTCACTGTTAACACAATACAATATAGTGTCACTGTTAACACAATACAATATAATGTCACTGTTAACACAATACAATATAGTGTCACTGTTAATACAACACAATATAGTGTCACTGTTAACACAATATGATATAGTATCACTGTTAATACAATACAATATAGTGTCAGTGCTAACACAATACAATATAGTGTCACTGTTAACACAATACAATATAGTGTCACTGTTAACACAATACAATATAGTGTCACTGTTAACACAATACAATATAGTATGACTGTTAACACAACACAATATAGTGTGACTGTTAACATAATACAATATAGTGTCACTGTTAACACAATACAATATAGTGTCACTGTTAATACAATACAATATAGTGTCACTGTTAATACAACACAATATAGTGTCACTGTTAACACAACACAATATAGTGTGACTGTTAACATAATACAATATAGTGTCACTGTTAACACAACACAATATAGTGTCACTGTTAACATAATACAATATAGTGTCACTGTTAACACAATACAATATAGTGTAACTGTTAACACAACACAATATAGTGTCACTGTTAACATAATACAATATAGTGTCACTGTTAACACAATACAATATAGTGTCACTGTTAACACAATACAATATAGTGTCACTGTTAACACAATACAATATAGTGTCACTGTTAACATAATACAATATAGTGTCACTGTTAACACAATACAATATAGTGTCACTCTTAACGCAATACAATATAGTGTCACTGTTAACACAATACAATATAATGTCACTGTTAACACAATACAATATAGTGTCACTGTTAACACAATACAATATAATGTCACTGTTAACACAATACAATATAGTGTCACTGTTAACACAATTCAATATAGTGTCACTGTTAACACAATACAATATAGTGTCACTGTTAACACAATACAATATAGTGTCACTGTTAACACAATACAATATAATGTCACTGTTAACACAATACAATATAGTGTCACTATTAACACAACACAATATAGTGTCACTGTTAACACAATACAATATAGTGTCACTGTTAACACAATACAATATAGTGTCACTGTTAACACAATAAAATATAGTGTCACTGTTAGCACAATAAAATATAGTGTCAGTGCTAACACAATACAATATAGTGTCACTATTAACACAACACAATATAGTGTCACTGTTAACACAATACAATATAGTGTCACTGTTAACACAATAAAATATAGTGTCACTGTTAGCACAATAAAATATAGTGTCAGTGCTAACACAATACAATATAGTGTCAGTGCTAACACAATACAATATAGTGTCACTGTTAGCACAATATAGTGTCACTGTTAACACAATACAATATAATGTCACTATTAACACAATACAATACAGTGTCACTGTTAACACAATACAATATAGTGTCACTGTTAGCACAATACAATATAGTGTCACTGTTAATACAACACAATATAGTGTCACTGTTAATACAATACAATGTAGTGTCACTGTTAACACAATACAATATAGTGTCACTGTTAACATAATACAATATAGTGTCACTGTTAACATAATACAATATAGTGTCACTGTTAATACAACACAATATAGTGTCACTGTTAACATAATACAATATAGTGTCACTGTTAACACAACACAATATAGTGTCACTATTAATACAACACAATATAGTGTCACTGTTAACATAATACAATATAGTGTCACTGTTAATACAATATAGTGTCACTGTTAACACAATACAATATAGTGTCACTGTTAATACAACACAATATAGTGTCACTGTTAACATAATACAATATAGTGTCACTGTTAACACAATACAGTGTAGTGTCACTGTTAACACAATACAATATAGTGTCACTGTTAACATAATACAATATAGTGTCACTGTTAACACAATACAGTGTAGTGTCACTGTTAACACAATACAATATAGTGTCACTGTTAACACAATACAATATAGTGTAACTGTTAACACAACACAATATAGTGTCACTGTTAACATAATACAATATAGTGTCACTGTTAACACAATACAATATAGTGTCACTGTTAACACAATACAATATAGTGTCACTGTTAATACAACACAATGTAGTGTGACTGTTAATACAATACAATATAATGTCACTGTTAACACAATACAATATAGTGTCACTGTTAACACAATACAATATAGTGTCACTGTTAACACAATACAATATAGTGTCACTGTTAACGCAATACAATATAGTGTCACTGTTAACACAATACAATATAGTGTCACTGTTAACACAATGCAATATAGTGTCACTGTTAACACAATACAATGTAGTGTCACTGTTAACACAATACAATATAGGGTCACTGTTAACACAATACAATATAGGGTCACTGCTAACACAATACAATATAGTGTCACTGTTAACACAACACAATATAGTGTCACTGTTAACACAATACAATATAATGTCACTGTTAACACAATACAATATAGTGTCACTGTTAACACAATACAATATAGTGTCCCTGTTAACAAAATACAATATAGTGTAACTGTTAACACAACACAATATAGTGTCACTGTTAACACAATACAATATAGTGTCACTGTTAATACAATACAATATAGTGTCACTGTTAATACAATACAATATAATGTCACTGTTAATACAATACAATATAATGTCACTGTTAACACAATACAATATAGTGTCACTGTTAACACAATACAGTATAGTGTCACTGTTAACATAATACAATATAGTGTCACTGTTAACACAATACAATATAGTGTCATTGTTAACACAATACAATATAGTGTCACTGTTAACACAATACAATATAGTGTCACTGTTAACACAATACAATATAGTGTCACTGTTAACACAATACAGTGTCACTGTTAACACAACGCAATATAGTGTCACTGTTAATACAATACGAGATAGTGTCTTTTTTTAAGACAACGTAATATTGTATAATTTTTAACACAATACGATATTATATCACTGTTAACACAACACCATATTGTATCATTGTTAACACAACACAATATAGTGTCACTGTTAACACAATATGAAATATTATCACAGTTTACATACATATAGTATCACTGTTTACATACATATGGTGAGTATGAATTTTTTTTCTGACACAATACAATATATAGTATCACTGTTAAAAAACTGATGAACCGTACAACACCCATATAGGCAGTCATGTGACTGATCATGTGACTGATTTTAGTGAGCACATGTGACGAGTATCAAAACAAAGTTTACTTTTGTTATCCCCTCACTAGTCACAGTTCATTGAGAGAGGAGATACAGTGACAGAACTGTTTGTGTGTGGGTGAGTTTGTGTGTGTGTAACACTGAGCTTGTAAACACTCTACAGGCCACATATTTTGCTCAATTAATTTGATATTTTGTATGTAATTTTGTTATCAAGAGAGAAAGAATCTTAGAGTTAAAAGATCAAAGGTCAGGGTCACTATAGGAGCTTTTAGACACTTGTTCCAAATTTAAGTAGTTTAATTATTGGTTGCTTTACTTAGTTACCTGCAAGGACACATTTCTCTCATTCTTTACACATGAAGTTCTAGACTTGTCCATGATAGGTGGTACATGTTTGTGTCGCCTGCGTTACGCAGTGGCGACATATAGGGATCACTATCCATCGTCTTGCGTCGTCCTGCGTCGTCGTCTGGCATCGTCGTCGTCACAAAAAATTTCTGTCACAGTTTTCTCAAGAACCACATGGGGCAACTCCCTGATATTTGGCACAGAGCATCAGTGTGGCCAACTGTATTGTGTAAGACATTTTCGAATCAGTCGCTTATCAACTTCCTGTTTGCCGGGACTTAGAATTTTTTACAGCAAAAAAATTTCTGTCACAGTTTTCTCAAGAACCACATGGGGCAACTCCCTGATATTTGGCACAGAGCATCAGTGTGGCCAACTGTATTGTGTAAGACATTTTCGAATCTGTTGCTTATCAACTTCCTGTTTAGTGACAAAAACCATTTCAATAATTTACTTTTTCAACATTATACGTGATATATTACATATAGAATGAACTAGCAGGCGACACATGTCTTCCGGGGAAGACTTAATACTGCGTTTCAATTCACTTCATAACTACAATCAAAATACATGTACATATAAGCATGTTATGATTTATGTGTACTCATATGTTTTTCAAGAAAGTCTTTCTCATATCGTTAACTGCAAACTGTAAAGGTTTATATGCCTTATATGATTTCTATGTAATCGTAAGTCTTTCATATCATTAACTGAAAACTTTCTAGTTTTAATGCATCTTGCTGATTAAAGCACATGTAATGTGTTGATGTGCATTCATATAGCAAATTTGATGACTGTTTAAATGTAAATCTGACATATTGGTAATCACATATGATAAAGGCTGAGGGGCTCATTACAGCTTGAGTTGGATATCTTTTTCAAATTGAATATATAAAGGTTTTGTTTTTATAAAAAAAAATTGTTACATGAAATTTAAAATTTCTGTGAATCTTGTTTGTTTTAAGTCAGATTTGACGTACACAGGAATTGAATTAATTGAATATGCAGACAACTGATAACTTACACTTTGTCGTAGATGTCCCAGGCAAGGAGATATCAAATGAAGTTGTTAAACCTCAAGAAGGAGATGAATGCTTTGTCAGACAAATCTGGCAAGTTGAAGGTAAGAGAGAGAAGTGGAACATAACAGAATGTAACAGAAAAAAACCTGGAACTTAACAGAGAAAGTATTGGAATATTTGTTAACAGAAGGTTACAAATGTGACTAAAACATGGGTACCTGTAAAGTGCGAAACAAAATCGAAATGAAATGAAACGAAATCTACCGAAACGAAACGAAATCTACCGAAACGAAACGAAACCCACCGAAACGAAACGAAACCTAACGAAATGAAACAGATTGTATAACCGAACTCTTTTAATTGTAATAATTAAAAATGGTATCTTAGGCCCCTGTGAAAGTTACCACATATAACATTCCCCTCCCCTTTGATGTAGGCTTTCGGCTTGACTGTTACAAAGTTTTAAAAGTTGGAAAAAGGGTGGGGGGGGGGGGGGGGGGGGGGGGTAAGCACAAAGTACATATCCGTAGTTGATTAAATACCATGTACAATTAGTTTTGGATCCATAAATTTCAGAACCGAGGGTTGCAGTCTCAGAGATCTGGGGAAACACATTATACGAGGGGTGGGATCGCCGACGTTGGATCCGTCTTTGGGCATAGATACATTGTTTGAAGAAGCTCGTGTCTGAGAAAATTGAAAGCAGGAAGAGCTCTTAACCTCTTATTTTATCTCTAACTGCTGAGGTGCGAATACTTTCAATAATGGAAAAACTCTATACATTTGGGGTGTTGCTAAGACGGGGAATTGAAAATGGGACGGAAAACGGAATTTTTTTAATGCAATAATATTAGGAGGAGGTCGGCATTTTGTAAACTGAAAAAGGCTTAAGAACGAGGGAATTTTAAGCAGAAATCACAAAGAGAACGGGAGGGCATATTCAGAATCCACCGTTTGATATACTACATACAAATACACAATATCCACATGTATACATATATTTGTCTTTAGAGCAAAAAATACTGAAACATGTATTTATGTCCAAAAGCTGATCCAACGCCGGCGACCCCATCCCTCATTTAGTGTGTTTCCCCAGACCTCTGACCTGTGAGACTGTAACCTTCCGTTCTGAAATTTATGGATCCGAAGCTAATTGCACATGATATTTATGTACTTTGTGCTTACCCCCCCCCCCCCCCCCCCCCCCCCTTCCAACTTTTAAAACTTTGTATCAGTCAAACCGAAAGCCTACATCAAAGGGGAGGCGAATTTTATTTATATGTGTAAACTTTAACAAGGGCCTAAGATACCATTTTTAATTATTATAATTAAAAGATTTCGATTATACAATCTGTTTCGTTTCAGTAGGTTTCGTTTCGTTTCGGTGGGTTTCGTTTTGTTTCAGTAGGTTTCGTTTCGTTTCGGTAGATTTCATTTCGGTAGATTTCGTTTCGATTTCGTTTCGCACTTTACAGGTACCCCTAAAACATCTGTTAACAGAAGGTTACGAATGTGACTAGAACATCTGTTAACTGAAGGTTACAAATGTGACTAGAGACAGTTGTGTAGGGTAAGATGCTTTTGACCCGTCCATCCTTCAGTCAGTCTGCCAGTTCTGTTTTTGTTAGATTAGAAGTTTGGCCTCTATCAGTCCTGTTCTTGTCAGCACAACTCCTCTGAAACTGCTCAACAGAATTTCATGAGACTGTAGTTAATAAGGACATACTGTGTACATGTGTGTATATGCAGGAAATTCAGATTCTTTGGGCAAAATTGAATATAGTACTAAAATATTTGTCAATTCAACGCTGAAACCGCAGAACAGAATTTCATGAATCTTTGTAGTTAATAAGGACATGCTTTATAAATGTACATTTTTGCAGGAAATTCTTATTAATTTTTTTTTTCTTGGGAGTTATTCCTTGTGAACATAAAAATTTGGTGCAAATTGTATGAAACCAGTTCTCAAGCCATATGTAATTAAAATATTTTTGTTTTTATTGATTGATTTTATTTTGTTTAACGTCCCTCTCAAGAATTTTTCACTCATATGGAGACTTCACCATTGTTAGTGAAGGGCTACAAAATTTAGGCCTATGCTCAGTGCTTTCGGCCTTTGAGCAGGGAGGGATCTTTATCGTGCCACACCTACTGTGACTTAGGGTCTCAGTTTTTGCGGTCTCATCCGAAGGACCGCCCCATTTAGTCGCCTCTTACAGCAAGGGGTACTAAGGACCTACATGTATACTAACCAGGGTCCCCACGGTCCATATTTTTGTTTTCATATTTTACACAACTTATATGAGTAGTGCCATCTTGTTACATGGTGAAAGTAGTATACAATTATTTCATGCCTATTCAGGGAACAGTTAAAACTATTGTCCCAAAGTAGTGGGGAAAGCCCGGGAAACTGTTGTCAGAGGCCGTAGGCCGAGGACAACAGTTTTCCGGGTCTTCATCACTACTGAGAGGCAATAGTTTTAACTGTTTCCCTAGTGGACATGATATAATTGTTTTATTACCTAATCTGCTAATCGGGTAAGAGTTTCTCAAGTGATTGGGAAACAGTTCGTCATGTAACCGGGAAACATTTCGTCATGTGATCAGGTAATAGTAGGTCACATGATGAACAGTTTCACCCCTACTCATTTTGTGTACCTTTCTCTGCTGATTAAAGTTGGAAAACAGAAAAATATATGCAATATAAATCTATATTGTAGATTAGGTAATAATACAGTATAGCACAGATGCATAAGGATTTGTTGTATTTTGTGCATGTATAACATTGTCATTCATTATGTGTGGCATTGTCTTCATTGTGGGGCCTTTCTCACATTTGACTTTCATATTCTATTTTGACTTTACCAAAATGTGCTGATTGCCCAAACAAACAAGAAAAAAACAAACAAATCAAAGTAAAAAGAAACTAACCAACAAATTTTAACCAAAACAAAACAAAATGAGCAGTAATCAACAAAACAATACAAAAGCGAAATACCATTATTATTTAGTTTGCATTCCTATAAATAGTGACATTTCCATTTACAGAAGCGAGCAGTGAAATTACAGCAACAAAAACAGAAAGAGGATCTTCAGAGAGTTCACCAACGGGAACGAGAGCAGGAGAGGGAGAAAATGTTAGAGGCCAAGGTCGTCAAAAAGTCATCATAGGGTCCACACAATGATATACTCATTCACATTCACCATTAATTACATGCTTCACCAGTAGGGAACAAGAGACAGGAGAGGGAGAAAATGTTAGAGGCCAAGGTCGTCAGAAAGTCATCATAGGGTTGACACAACGGAAACGAGAGCAGGAGTGGGAGAAAATGTTAGAGACCAAAGTCGTCAAAAAGTCACCATCATAATATACTCATTCACATTCGCCATTAGTTACATGCCTTACCAGTAGGGAACAAGAGACAGGAGAGGGAAAACATGTTAGAGGTCGTCAAAAAATCATCATAGGGTCCACACAAAGGATGCAAGGGTCCATGCAATACTCATTCCTGTTCACCATTATGATAGAGTGACATATCTTGATTATCTAAGGGAGAAATTTCCACTCTATTGTGTATAACAAACTGACTAGGGACAGCTTTTGCTTTATATGAATTAATCTTTGTAATTTGACTTTTATTTGTCATGAATATAGGACTGGTTGAAAGGTCATTTACATGATAAAGATGGTAGTGCTGTCTAAAGCTTACATCTTATGTTTATTGAAAAAATTGTAAGGAGATATAATGTACAATGAAAGAGAATAGGTTTGTAGTAGATGTACATGTAGTTTTATCATTTCCTTGTCATTGCATTGGATATAAATGTGAATGATATGTGATATTTTGTATAGATACTGTAATTTAAGAAATCCCATTACGTTGCACAAGGAAATACACAAGACTTCAAGTGATCTCTCCCGGATTCACTTATTGTAGTTTTTTTCTTTAGTGCCAAGTGAGTATATATAGGATATTCAATGTTTTCATGTTGGATATAAAATTTATTTCATGAGTGAAACCAAGATTTTTTTTTTAATATTTTCACGAGTGTGAAGCAGGAGTGAACAAAAAAATCCTGTCTCACGAGTGAAATAAATTCTATATCCAGCAACAAAAACTTTAAATTTTATGTTTATCACATTTTCTTCAGTTTTTTCTTAAGCACTTTTAGCTGTGCCTGTGCTGACGTTCAAAACAATATTGTGCAGAGAATATATCTTAAGAAATATGCAA
Organism: Ostrea edulis; assembly: GCF_947568905.1. NCBI lineage: Eukaryota > Metazoa > Mollusca > Bivalvia > Ostreida > Ostreidae > Ostrea > Ostrea edulis. The sequence continues at coordinate 24,339,550 of NC_079171.1, forward strand.
AATATTTTTTTTAAAAATCAATACATTTGAATAAAAAGACAACGATGATTCAGTATTATTTTTGGTATTCAAATAAAAACAAAAAACATGAAAAATTTATTATATTTAATGTAAAGTGAAAGTGATCTTGCATATCGCTGATGAATACTGTGTCAAGTACATTTAGTTCTGGTTGTTATTTTCAGTGTGAAAATAACTACTATGAAAATATCAATTTTTTATTCAATATATCAATTTCAGAACGTTGTTTGTCTCAAGACTGACAAAAATAATTATGAACTTTATCAGTTTAAACTACAGAGCCAACAGACATCTTGCCGTTTGACAGCTTGGAAACATTTTTTAGAATTATGATTTTGAATCTTGGTATTTAAATTTTTCTTCAATGTTATTATTGGTTTCTTGTGTAAATTTTGTATTGTATTGAAATCGTGGCATAAGTATTGCAACATTTATGGTATCGTGAAGAGGGAGTTTCGTTTCAGCTCTAGTATTTGAGTTTATACATATGGCACAATTTTGTAAAGTTCTTGCTTATTTCATATGTTCAATGAATAAAAGTTTCATGGAAAAATATGCACATATTTGCCAAATTGTGCAAAAAAGTCATTAACCAAGTTGAGTTTTTATGTCCACGAGATCGAAGATCAGGGGGGGGGGGGGGGGGGGGGGGGCATATTGTTTTTGTCCTGTCTGTCATTCTGTCTGAAACTTTAACCTTGCTAATAACTTTTGAACAGTAAGTGCTAGAGCTTTGATATTTCTCATGAGTATTCTTTGTGACAAGATCTATCCATGGTTACCAAAATTTTTTAACCTGTGAACTTGACCTTGGAGTTTGACCTACTTTTTAAAACATTTAACCTTGCTAATAAATGTTGAACAGTAAGTGTAAGAGCTTTGATATTTCACGAGTAGTCCTTGCGACAAGACCTTTGCATGAGTACCAAAATATTTGACCGTTTGACCTACTTTTTGAAAACTTTAACCTTGCTAATAAGTTTTGAACAGAAAGTGCTAGAGCAATGATATTTCACATGAGTGTTCCTTGTGACAAGACCTTTCTGTGGATACTAAACCTTTTGACCTACTTTCAAAAAATTGACATTGGTCATAACTTCTAAATGGTAAATATTAGAGATTTCATATTGTACATGAGCATTTCTTGTAACAAAATAATTCTACTGGTACCAAGATATTTTTCCTTGTGACATTGCATGGCCATCTGTGGAATTGGCCATTATCGGGGGGCATTTGTGTTTCACAAACACCTCTTGTTTTTTCATTAAGTGTGCTTGATGTTATAAGAAAGCATGCCCAATCAGAGACCTCGATCCACTGAAGATCCATGATCCTGGTCACCTCTCCCACAGTCTGATCAGCTCTAACTTTCCAGTCATTAAAAGTTTATTTTTACTCGAGTTGCGTAGCAAATCTCTGCTTTTAAATTGGCAAAGGATGGGCGTCCGGGTTGGCGGCGTCCACAATTAGCTTGTCCGGTCTCTAACTTTCATACTTCTTCGTACATCTTTGTGAGACTTACATAACATGATCACATCTAAAAGAGGAAGGTCCCTATCTATTTTGAGGTCAAAAGGTCAAGGTCACTTTGTCACTAAATGCCATATATTTGAGCTTGTCTGGTTTCTAACTTTCATACTACTTGGTTCGTCTTTGTCAAACTTGCATATTTTGATCACATCCAAAAGAGGAAAATTCCTATTTATTTTGAGGTCAAAAGGTCAAGGTCTCTTTTTCACTATATACTGTAGATTTGAGCTTGCCTCTAACTTTTAAACATGTACTTGCTGGTGCATGTTTATCAGACTTCAAATCCTGATGACATTCAAGATTCGTGTTGCTTTTAAGATCCAAAGGTCAAGGTCATTATCACACTAAATACCTATTGCGGCCATTCAAAGCTCCATACTTATAAACTATATTAAATATGTGCATGTTTTTACTCCGTGAGTGCAAGCTGCATAATTTTCCAAACTGCAACTCGGCCAAACACATCTTTGATGCGTTTTAGCGATTTTTGAGAAATTATAAATGAAATCCAAGCCGTGGGTTCTTTTTTCATGTAATTTTTTAAAAAATATACATAAACACACACAAACAGCAATGAATTTTCTTCACCTGATTAGTCCATTGTCTACTTTAAGCATGGAGTTAATTTCTTTGCATGTTTAAAAGTGTGTGACGATGTTCAGAAATCATTGAATTACAGGATAATTATCGAAGAGTCCCATGTTTTTATCAAATAGGTATTTCATCCCATTTAGTCCATTTTCAAAACAATCGTAATAAATTTTGTTACTTTATCGTTAGACAAAACTCAGTCTGGTAAGTGATTTGGAATTGCTTATTGAAACATAGGAGAACATATTTATGATAAAATCTTTGTTAGGATGAAAATATTGCTTAAAAATTATTGGTTGTAAAATACTCTTAAGTTAATTCTATTCATTCAATATTTTTAACATTATACCACCATCTCCATACATTTATGTACATGTAAATTCATCGCATTGTGATTTTATTTTTCAAGATATCGGATTTTCCATGACTGATAGCTAACATGTACAAATCTATTGTATTGTTGTCGCATGTATTGATAGTGAGCACATTGTAATAATGAATTTTAAAAAATATTGTAGAAAACCAAATTAACGTTTGCTTCATTAAATCATTTACTCTCCGAAACAGAATGTCTGCAAGGTTCACCAAGTATACATAGTTCATTAACAAGATATACATGTAGTAAGTGTGGCCGTTGAATGGGGATCGTGTCCATCCAGACTTTTAGCGCTATTTGCATGTCCCCCTTAGTCGGATGTTCAGTTGCATGTAGGTGAGCTAAATGCTTGTGTGAGCTATACTATTCTGATTACTCGTCCGTCTGTTAATTTTTCACATTTTCATCTTCTCCAGAACCACAGGGCCAAATTCAAGTAAACTTAAAACACATCATCCATGGGAGAATGGGATTAACGTTGTTTAAATGAAGGATCATGCCCCCTTCAAAGGGGAGATAATCATGAAAATGCAAAACTAGAGTGGAATCATTTGAAAATCTCAAGAACCACTGGACCAGAAGAATTGATATTTACATGAAAGCTTCCTGACAGAGCAAATTCAATTTTATTTAAACCATGACCCCTGGGATAAGATGGGGCCACATTTGTTTTTAGGATTACAATAGGGGGTCAAAGTTTTACATGCAAATATATAGGGAAAATCTTTAAACATCTTATTCTCAATAACCACTGGGTCAGAAAAGTCAAATTTACATGAAAGCTTTCTGACATAGTGCAAATTCAAGTTTGTTCAAATCATGGCCCCTGCAGTATGATGGGCCATAATAGGGGTCATCGTTTTACATCCAAATATATAAATTTTCTCTAGTACTGCTAGGCCAGAAGAGTTTAAGTATAGATGAAAGCTTCCTGACATAGTGCAGATTGAAGACTGTTCAATTCATGGCCTCTGGGAATAGAGTGGGACCACAATAGGGGATGAAACTTTTACATTCAAGTATATAGGGAAAATCTTCTCAAAACCCACTAGGCCAGAGAAGTTCAAATTTACATGAACGTTTCCTAATACTGTATAGAGAAAATCTAAGTTTGTGCAATTCATGGTCCTCAGGGGAATAAAGTGTTGTATGCTGATATTCTTGATTTTTTTTCCTTTCACGTGATGCAATGGTGTATGATTATGTGACCTTGACCTGAAAGTTTGGACTACTTTTAATAAAAATCTTACTAATGCAATGTCCTGAACTACATTGTATTTAAGGTAGATCTTTCATAATATTATCTTGTATATATATTCTGATGAAAAGACCTTTCATTTCATGGTCATGTGACCTTGAACTCGGAGTTTGACCCACTGATAGGAAAACTTAAGCTATTAAATACATTCGAAACCATTTTAGGTGGAACTTTCATATTTTGTATACAGCTTCTTTATGGCAAGACATTGTATGCAATAATGTTCAATCTTTTAACCTTGGTGTTTGACCTAATTATTAAAAAAAATCATGTTCCATTCAATATCTCCTGAACTACCTAAGGTAGGGCTTTCATATTTCGTATGTCAGTTCTTTATGACAAGACCTTATTTTCTCGTGAAGCTTGACCTTGACCTGAAAGTATAAAAAGTGAAGATATTTGAATTATCTACAATATACCTGTGAGTGAGGTCAGCTCGCTAGTTCACTACTCCGCATTTCAGTGTATAAACGTACAGTGTCTGCCGTGTTTGTTGATGTTTGAAATGGCTAAATATCTCAAAACAAAAACGTAACAAACAATGAGAAATAAGACAAACCAAATTCTAGCAATTCTTTACTCAATCTAAAATCTAGGGTAAAACACAGAAGCTCCATAATCTACTCTATGCATTAAAAGCGATTTCTCAAAATGAAGAATGTATGGGGGAACTGCTGAGATCATAAATGATGTAGTCGTTAAAACAGGTAGTGACCGTTCCATCGCCAAACGCTTGGCATCAGGTGTGAATGTCACGGGTCCTCGGAGATGACCTTAAAAATGGATGCCCCGTGTCGGAGTAAGTGTGGTACGCTAAAGAACCCCCACTGCTCAATGACCGTAAACGTCGAGCAAAGGCCTAAATTTGAAGCCCTTGAACACTGGTCTTGGTGACGTCTCCATATGAGCGACACATTCCCTAGAGAGAGAGAGAGAGAGACGTTAAAGAAGATACAATCAATCAATAAATCGTAAATAATGTAATATCATAGACGTTGGTGAGTAAGGTGTACAAACTGGAAAAGAAAGAGGTGGATCACAAGGAGCGCAAGGATAAATGCATGGACGAAATAGAACAGTGCTCTCGAAGAACTTGTTTGAAATTTTGCGGAATACTGGATTCCAAGAATCAAAAGTGTGATCATATAATCCGGAATATCATTAATAACCTCATTCTTAGTGATGGTACGAAGAATATGGCCATCGAAAGAACGCACAGAGTCGGATGCCCACCGAGAGGAAATGATACCACAAGAGGTCCACAAGACATAGTTGTCCGATTCCTTAGTGACAAGGACAGGTCGTGGGTCTTTCTGAATCTCAGCTATGGACAAGGCCGAGTGTACATCATCCGCTTTACCGACCAATACACCTTGTAACAAAGTTGACCAAACATGCGGTGGCCATTTCAAATGTTCTGCAACTTCCGCAAATTGAGGAAAACATCGATGAAAAGATGATAGATAACGAACAGTGATTAATTTCAGAACTCCTAGAAGGAATACAAAATAGAGTTGGGCAAACAGGGATCCCTAGATATACTAGAGATGGGATCGGGTGCCTTGGAGTAGTAAACATCCCTTGTCGACCGGTCACACCCGCCGTAAGCCCTACATTTTGGTAAGGTAAACAGAGTACTCGGTAGTCAAAATCAGTGTGCGAAGCTGTCTCAGATCTTCATTTTCTATCTCTGCTCTTTCGTTTTCTAGCTTCATTTTCTATTTATGATTCTATTTCTTATTATTCTAACTGAAATTAAAATTTTATCGTTTTCGCTGGTTCAACTGTTCGTATTGGAAAACCATGTTTTAAAAAAATCCCTATAAAGTGTAGTGGGAAACTTAACTGTATCAATCTCTCTTTTTTTCGTAGAAGTTTTATTCTCAACCCAGATTGATTGATTGTTCGTATATTTTACGTCATGTCGAAAATATTTTACTCATATGAACACGTCACAAGCTATAGGTGAAGTGCCACAAATTTAGACCTATGATTAGCGCTCAGGGCCGTAACAATTAGGGTTCATTAACGTGCCAACGCCTGCCGAGACGCGGGACCTCCGTTTTTAATGTCATATCCGTGATTCTCACTGAAAAATGTAGAGTGTTTGGCGAGGGAGCAAGCACTACCTCTGTTAACTGTTAACGTCTTAGGTTTGACGTGTCGTCGCGAGCGGCGCTCGAACTCACGACCTCTTGGTTATCAAGCGAACCACTAAGCTGCTGCGACCGGTCTGTAAACCGAAGTGTACAGCTAATGTAATAAACTAATCCTTATTCAAATCATCAGAAACATTCGGCAAATTAAAACAATAACTGATAACGAAGTATGGACAGCGTCAGTATCTCTCAAAATCTTAACAGGAACAAATTCGTGAGACAAAAAGAATTAACAGAATTGGCCTTTGAACCCTGAACAACAGAAGTGTCAAAACAAAACGAAACAAAGGCTTTCCTGTCATTTCTAAATGCTGTACAAGCATGTGGCTGTGATTTGCCAAGTTCATCTTTTCTGTTAAGCTTAAAACATTCACTAATTCACCTTTTTTACTTACAATAAGAACAAGTTGGAAGCGACCCTACATCATATCAACCTTCATTCTTATCTCCTTTTTATGGACATTGAACCTCTAACACTAAGTGTAAAACTAATCTAATCAATTCATCCTTTCTCAAATCATCGAAAACTTTAATATTCGGCAAATTAAAAAAATCGATGACTGAAAACATGTTACATTCTGCTGGCTATGAAATTCAATAACTCATATAAATGAAATGCAAATCATGAAAAATACGTTAATTCTTTATCCTTTACGAGCCTCGATGAACCCTAAACTCAGCAGAAATCAATCGTAAAGAATTCAAAGATTGAAAAATATTGAAAGATCTCATATTAGACAGGTAATTTTTCCTGAATTTTATTGGATTGAACTTATTCCTATGAGAGTTTTAAGGTTGATCGATCCTCGTGTGATGTCATACGTTTTTGCAAAAATCTTTATTAAATTAAACCTTGCGCATAATAGAAATAAATATTTCAGAACAATTTTATCCACTGCATAGAAAAACAATTGGTAAACTATTGATACTGGAAAAGGTATATATTTTCCATAGATAATCGATTATTTATATTTAAGAATATGTTGTCAAGGGCAACTCCTATGCTGGTATTTCTTCTAATGCATGTCTATCATTCAATACTGTCCACAACATCCACTATCAATTTATACGTATTTGTTAGTTAGCACTTTTTTAAACTGTTGACATTTAGAATTTGTCATTTTAACAAGTTTTTATCTATCATTATACGCCTATCGAATACGGGATGTATCAAGGTATGACGTCATCCGTCTGTCTGTCCTCCCGAACCTTGTAGACAGGATACAGACCGAACTGTAAGCTCCAGAATTATACAACTTGGTACATTTAATCACCATGATAAGAGGAGTATGGTTATTGTTTTTCAAGGTCAGAGGTCAAAGATCAAGGTTGTAGTATCAGTCAAACTCGGTATACCTGGTACACATACACTTTATGCCAAGTGAAAATATTACATAGTGAGTGCATGAGTTGTCTGCTTTTAACAATGCAAAGCGAGTATGTCAAACCTTGATGATTGCTATTACTACCTGAAACCAATTTCTACAAATCATGGTGTAAGAAAACAACACACTATATTATCTTTCCACGGGCGTATTATGTACAGTTCGCGGTACTCTTACTATTATTTTCTATAACGAAAATAATTGATTTTCTGATGTTAACATGTACTTCTGTTTTTGTATGTGACATCTTTAAAAAGGTGGCTGCATACACATTTTCTTTGGTTATTAATCAAATTTAACTACATTGAGTGAAATTGAATACAGTTTTTCCACTTTACTATCCAAATTAACATCATTATTATAAATCATCAAACACCTGTGTTAATGTGGATTGGATACAAATAGAAATAATGAGACATTTGTATCTTTATAAAGACTTGTTGTTAACATACATGTAATTTATGCAATAAAAGAATCAATATTTATAAAAATTAGTATTGAAATCTCTAAATCGCGATGGGTCCTTTAGTCCTTTTTTGGTAATTAGTTGCACCGGTTAAACTGGCTGTATTTAGTGAAAGTGCAGACGGTTTTACAATTTTCACTCACTGGGAGCTAATACGGACTTCAGGTCATGAATTGGAGTAAATAATTCAACTTAAAAAGGATATCTAATGTTGCAGATTCTATGTAATAGCTTGTTGTAATACTCAAACACTCTATATAGTCGTACAGTGCCAGGGCCCAGCGAAAATTCGACCAAAAAAATAATAGGCATTTTCCCGAATTCATTTCTGCATATCTTAGTAAGTATACGGAAATTCGGGATGAACTTTGGTAGTAATGTACATTGATTACGTATGAATATATTAGAACACAGAGTAGACTTTTATGCCATTTGGTTTATTGTGAACCTGAGTAGCTTTATTTAGAGTTCTATACCTTTACTCATCAATAGTAAATTCGAACCCAGGCGATATAATTGCCTGTGATATGAATTAAGGAAGGTCAGACTATATTTTAAATTTTCATTTTGCAAGTATGGATTAGCTTTGGCTTCTTAAAATAACATATTCAAAATTGAACAGGCTTTGTGTGAATACGATGTGGACTCAATTGTCTGTTAACGTAAGGTAAATGTGAATCAAATGTGACATTATTTATATTAGGTTTTTTTTTATGAACGATGTCCAGGACTGCGTTTGCTGCTTTGTGTATTTGGAAAAAGTCCCACCACATTCACGATATTTCACCACATTCACGATATTTCACCACATTCACGATATTTCGTAGTGGACTAGTTGTTGCACCCATATGGAAATTCATTGCCCAGAGTCTTGATCCAGTGATTTTCTCGTAGTAAACGAAAAGAGGTACTTAAGGTTGGGTTTTTGGTATGATGGTAAATGTTTAACAGAAGGACAAGATGGAGTGATCTAGGGGGATTCAAATGTTTATTGAGAAATTTATCATATCAAGGTTTTCGTTTTTATCAATGGTTCAAACCCGCGGGGCTGTCAAACAGTCCACCCTGATCGTTACATACCATATCTCTATAACAAGTATAAGAATACGGTACAGCCACACACTATGGTATCTCTACAACAGGTACACATTAGTGGGGCTTATTCCTTTTACATGGTGTCCTTGTTTGTTTGACCAGCATTCGTTTTTGAAATCACTTCTTAGGGAATAAAGAAAAATACAAAGAAGAGGGCCACTTCTTTTTTCTCCGCATCCCGATTGCTTTTTAGCATGAATAATAACAGGCCGTTCTCTTAAGTAACACGTTCATAAGAAGTTTTCAACACAGATCTATATGGAAACCAAGTGCAGAAACAAAAACTCCATTAAATACAATCGAATTTTTTATTTCATAAGAACGCCAATTCATCAAAAAAAGATAACTGTACATTCTCTTAACTTAAGTTGTGTGAGCTTAAAAGCTGCCTGCAATTGAAATGCAAAGAATTCTTTTTCTCATTTAATAAACTTTCACACTAAAAGATCAGATGAATGATATGTTTACGCTTACGTTTCTTGAGTCATGATACTCCTTCAGACAAACGATCATTGATATCAAAAACTCTCATATCATAACCATGTACAGTTGTTGAGGCGTACAGAAGGCACTATTGTACTGTTTGAGCTTTCATTAAGGTCTTCGTTTCTTGTGTCTCACTTCCGGCTTGATATGTCCTTTCACAATATTTATTTTCTGATCAACAAAAAACTTCTTTGGAAGTCCTTGGAAAGAAAAGCATATAATACCGGATTGATACAGCTGTTGATATACGACATGCAGTTGGCGACCATCAAAACAGCCGTAGATCCAATCGTCTGTTCATGGTGAGTAAAACTTCCAAAAATACATATCACTTGTATCGGTAGCCAGCAAATAGCGAACGATACGATGAAAGCGATCACAACTTTGATCACCCTTTTCTTTTTGTGGAGGCTCCTCCTTCTCTGGTGCCTAGTTGCGGTAGACCGGTGCAACATTTTTCTGAGCAGAAAACCATACAATACACATATCAGAGTTAGCGGGAGTACGTAACCAAACACAAAGAAACAACCGTAGAAGACTTTTAACACATATTTACTTTTAAGACCCGCCAGATTCAAACAGGACGACCTGTCAAAACCCATCCACTGGTAGTGTAAAACGCCATATTGCAAAAGAACCGGAACGTTGCCGCAAAGGATTATAGTCCATGTGATAGAGAGCAGAAGACAAGTGTTTCGACAATTTCTTATTTGTTTTGAAAGCACCGGATGAACAACAGCAATGAATCTATCGAGCGACAAAAGCACCAGTGTCCAGATACTAACATATGCGCATGTATGCGACATGAGGTTCACTACTTTACACCACGTGTTCCCAAATGGCCAGTAGGACATAGCATAATTCGCTGCTGTAGACGGTACACAAAACACAAGGAAAAGAAGGTCAGCGGCGGCAAGACTGACAATCAGGATATTAGTCGTGTTTTGTGATTTCTTCTTCGCTAAGATCACAAACACATGTATGACGATTGCATTCCCTACAATTCCCAATACTGCTATTAATGCAAATGTTATTGGAATTAGATATCGAACAAGATTTTCGAATTTTAAGAACTTTTCGATGTCGACATATCCCGGATCTTCAGAGATCGTTTCGTTGTTGCACGAGACGTTATGCATTGCTTAATCAGAAGTCGTTGAGCGAAAGAAAGTAAATCTGAAGAAAAGATATAATTTCAAGATTAAATCCTGTAAACTATACTAAATACACATACGTATGGTAGTTTTGTTATGTAGCATGAAAAAAATCATTTGATATTTCTTTTGTTACCATAGTTGTGTAAAACAAAGACATTACACACCAATATTTAACACTTAAAGCAACAGTATACACATAAGTTGAATTTCTAACAAAAGATAATCATCGCAAAACGATATATCGACGAAGAAATCCTTTAAAGTAGCCTTAAGCAAATGTGATACTTACGACATCTGATGATAGATAAAAAGACTCAGCATTTCATGGAGGTATTTATAGGGTCGTTTGAAAAATATCAATTAGCAACAATTCACAGCTGCTGGATGCCAATGGTATTACTTCTAGTGATTCCCATCCAATCTGCCAAGGAAGTTACTCAAAGTATTTGTATAACGAAAGGAAAATAGAATATTTTTGATCAATTTAAATCAATATAAATCAAGTAATGATGGGCGGTCACATGACTGCTAAATGATTAAAAGCCGATATATTTTGGTAAGGAGAAAGTTTACGCAATTTTGTACAGTGTACAAAGAGATCTGTATAAAAATACAATTTCTTTTAAAAATATTTCAATAAAAAATACAAAATGCACCCTTCCTATAGACTTCAATGTGACAATTCAAGATGAGATACACCAATCATTAATCACAATAATGATAATAATGATATCTATTTATATAGTGCCTTATATGGGGCTCACGGTGGGTGTGACCGGTCAACAGGGGATGCTTACGCCTCCTAGGCACCTGATCCCACCTCTGGTGTGTCCAGGGGTCCGTGTTTGCCCAACTATCTATTTTGTATTGCTTGTAGGAGTTATGAGATTGATCACTGTTCGTTATCTTCACCTTGCATGATTATGAATACTCACTCAAAAGCTCTGTATACAATAAAAATTATATGGCACGTTATAATAGTAATGTAAGTAAATTATAATGGTTATATGGTAGATAGTATTAAAACTATATTAGCAAAACATCAATGAATAAAAGTAAATTAGAATGATTAAATGGATAGTTCCACACCATACCGATAAACGATTTAAAATACAATAGTTGAAGGAAACTATTTTATGCATAAAACGTCCTATAAAAATTGTTCATGAAATCATAAGAATTTTATCACCGACATATCAATAATAAGTGAGTCTAAAAAGAATGTGTTTTTAAGTGTTTTTAAAGGTTTCCAAACTCTGACAAAGACGGAGGGTATCAGGTAGAGAGTTCCAGAGAGTAGCTGCTGCCACGTCCAAACGCCTTTCCCCATATGTGGACGATGTTGGTCTAATTAATGTCAGTGAATGTTCAGATCTTAGGAAACGTTGAGGATGGTTGACCGTAAATTCCTCAGGAGGATTATTTTTAAGGAATCGCCGTTTAGTTATTGGGTATGTAAGTTTATTAACTATATGTATGATGGAAAACATGACGGGTATGTCAGATGATGAACTACAACCAAAAACGTTACAGTGCATGTATCAAGGTGAAATCGTTATACAATTTTCAGGTTTCTCTTTGTAATTAATCATTTCAACTGCCCGACAATATCTATATTTCAAATAAAAATTAAGATATAAAATCAGGCAAACATTTTTCTCAATAGAAATTAAAATATGCTTTGGATTCCATGTTAATTGTCATAGTCCTACCCTCTGATGTCATTCATTTCATGCAAGTGAGAAATTTACATCAAATGGTTGTCACAAAGAAAGCAGTTGGAAATGTAAATATTTTAATGTTGTTACAGGGGTTTCAACAATATCAACTGTCTGACATGTTCCATACTGATTGTTATGCCGCTTTTGGCACACTGATTTTAACTACGGATTACTCCGTTTACCTGATCAAGACATAGGGCTTACGGCGGGTGTGACCGGTCGACAGGGGATGCTTACTCCTCCTAGGCACCTGATCCCACCTATGATACAACTATGTCCAGGGGTCCGTATTTGTCCAACTCTTTATTTTGTATTCCTTGTAGGAGTAGCGAGATAGATCTTCAATAACTGTTTATATACACAAAATGATATATATGTTTACGTATTTGTAACTGTTACATCCGTCGTCGGGAATGTTATAGGGTGCCTCGTGTCAAGGACCACAGCCCCCTTGGGACGTAAAAGATCGTTTCCCTGATTTTCTAACAAGAGTAAGCTCACTTGGGGCCGTCAGGAAACACATAAAAGCAGCATGGATACCAAGACTACTAAATTCGAAGGGATCCTTACTTGAAATTTGATATAATTCTTGTAAAACGCTTAATGCCGATATATATACATGTAGAATGTGTAAAAATTCTCAACCACTGATGTGCATAATTAACCAAAACTGAATTACGACTACATGGTTTATAGCATTTTCAATATTTTTTCTACTGTTTAGATTACATACAGTACACATTTTCAACTGGTAATTATAAGTTTATGTACATTAATAATGTGTATGTATATTTTTTTTATTTCGTTTTTTTTTAACACCCTGCAAGGTGTAAAAGAATACTTTATTGTATGTTTGAAGGAGATTGATCAGTGTCCAATCCTTGGCAGTTCATTTTACAAAGAATTCTTTAAGATATGTATGTATTGTATAAGGTAATCTGGAAATGATTCACTGAAAATATGAAATAGGGAAAAAAATATCTTAACATGAATTAACACCAGCTGCTTCTTAAAAAGACATATTTGATTTGTTTGTATCAAGGGATGAACAGCACGTTTTACACATTAGGTTCTACATATTAGCGAGCAATCTTCGCGACGAGACGGCTTCAATGATCACACATTTTGAAACACGTGATTTGCTCTTCATTACATGAAAAATGACGATTACCCACAATGCACTGCAAAAATATTGCCGTCGCTATGGTATACTTTATTGACAATCTCGTGAATAGAATAAATAAACTGTTCGGAAAGTACCACAAATGTTTTTAAATTCCAGACTACCTTTCTCATACTTTTTGTTGTTGATAATGTTGCTTTGGATTGAAAGAAAATAATCGCAACTAATATGACGTCAGAATGTACTGTTTACATCAACTGCGTGGTGTAGCGGATTATAAAAAATCGTAAACTGACCCAAACCATGTTATACTCGTATAACTTGCCCCAAAATTAAAGTCATTCCTTATAATTTAATGCAAGAGACAAAGATGCTAACCTTCGTTTATCAAAATGTACATACACTCAGAAAAATACAAGTCAACCAAGCCGCGCAATGATTTACTTAGCAACAGTGACACGAAGCGTCTAGATCTAGCTGCGAAGCCAAAGGTCGCCATCTTTAATCTTAGTTCTACGGAGCCTAGCCATTTATCAAAATATTGTATCGAAAGTGAAGTTTATTATGATAGAAAATATGTGTAGACTATCCATGTAATGCGTATTTCGCTGCCCTTTAGAGATAGAGATCGACATTGAAGTCGCTCATCTCCGACAGATTGAGAAAATACGGGAAATTGCATTGTTTAGGCCTACCCAAAATAAATCTTCAAATATCAGAAAATGCAATAATTAATGGCTTTTAACTCTGTGAAAACTTCTACTAAATGAAAACTTACCCTTGTATGCAATGCTATCGCTAATAGTAAATCCGACACAAGAAAATATGTAAGCAAGTAGCAAATAGCACCCACATGTCAATGTGTCTGACGTCATGTGATAAAATGTGACGTATGAATTTTTGCTTGCTTTGTTGAAAGACGGATCAAGGAATGAAACAACGCAACCCCCCCCCCCCTTCTTTTCCCCAGTGAGAAATGTATTTCAAAATGAACAGGGTAATGCTTACTTGGCAAATCATTAATTCGAATATAATATATTTATTTTAATCTATGAATAGTATTATTCGACCATACATACAGAGAAAGATGTTTAACAAAAGTGATTTGCGTACAAGTAGGCCTAGATGCTAATATTGACAACGAGAAAACAACATGTGTATCAAACCGAAGTATCTTATTGTGTACGTTGACTTTCTATTCCATAGAAGTTTAGAGAGAGAGAAAAAAATAGTTCCGACATTTGGTTGTCAAGGGAGTGTGTCCCCATACCAAACCAGCTGACCAAACCAGGTTATACAAAAATAACCTGTGTTCCTCAATTGGAATTTGACCAATCAGAGACAAGGATACAATAAGAATTAAATTATTGTATATTAGAAGGATATTGATCAGGGTCCCATCCATTGCAGTTCATTTTACAAAGATTTTTAAAGATGTGTTTGTATTGTATAATGTAATCTGGAAATAATATGCTGAAAATATAAAATAGAAAATAAAAGGACTATTCTGACATCAGCAAACGTCAGCTGCTTCTTAAAAGGACGGACTTGATTTGTTTGTATGAGTTTGCCAGACGCAAGTGATGAGCAGTGCGATCCACACACTACGTTTCTCTCAGTTTGTTGTATGTTAATAATATATATTAGCGAGCAAAGCTCGCGATAAAACGCGGACCAATGATTACATGTTTGAGACATGTGATTTGTTCTTCATCAGGTAAAAAATGATGAAGATTACCCATCATTCTCTAGAAAAATGTCGCCGTCACTGTTGTATACTTCATTGAAAACCCCGTAGATAAAATGAATGATAAACTGTTTGGAAAGTATATCACCAACGTTTATTTTTTTAATTCCAGGCAAGCTGTCTGATACGTTTTGTTGTTGGGTATAATTTTGCTTGGTTCGAAAGAAAAAAAATTGCAACTAATATGACGTCACAATGTACATGTACTTTATAAATCGACTGCATTCCAATTCCCGCGTTAATTGAATAGGCGGATTAAATGTCGACATTCGTGTAAATCATTATATATTAATATTTCCAAATGTACGTCATTATATGACAATACTAATGAAATTGACATTCAATTTCTTATAACATGAAGTGGGTCACGCAATCAGTCTTTCCTTGCGTATGAATACTGGACTTTTGCGAGAAGGGCAGACTTTCACAGTCAACGACTGACTTTGACATTTAAACCTGCGTATGGTACTTCTACTGCTCTTGAGCTACATGTACGAGCTTTTTTTGTTGTTGATGATTTCTCTTAATCTTGCAAGTAAAGCAAAGGCAAGCGTGTTCAAACCGCTGCCCATCACAAAATCGTGGCAGCGTAGTGACTGATGTTTGGTGGGAGGCCTGCTTCAGGTAGAGTGTATCTGAAACTCTGGGACTTTATGTCCGCATGTGATGTCGTCCGGGGACGACGGTGATTTTCGTCGGGAACGGCAGATGCCTTTGCAATCAGAGAACACTCATGCTAAGCTACGGGACGAAGCTTCCCTGAGCGGGGAAAGTGTAGCAGACAGTATGTAGGGAATTTCTACTGCTTCGTTAGAGAGCTAGCGTTTCTAGTGATATGGTAGTATTTCTCTAAGCAACAATGATCGTGTTCAGATCACTGCACGTTACAATATTATTATAGTAGGTCTGTTATGTTTCAAATCACCTGAGCTTCTTCCATCTATCTGACAGTTATCAAAAAATAAAAAAACAATGCTATTAATTCATTTCATTTTTTCATGCATACCTAGGTGTAAAATCTTAACTCGCACAGCTACCTTAATTCATGTTTAAACTTTACAAAACGTCATCGTAAAATGATAAATCGAATGCACATGTAAGTTTATTATGCAGGAGCTCTGCGTTTTCTTTTATCAAAATGTATGAATATCTTATACAGCTCTATTCAATCACACACACACACACACACACACACACACACACATACAACACAGAGAATGCGAAGCGTGCCGACAATTCGGAAATACATGTGCATCTGCATTAATGCGGACGTGTAGCTCTCTGGGAAAATACATTGTACTCCTTATAAGAACCTTTGGTTTACGGCGCAGGTCACTGTATTCTTGCAGCATGATATAAAATAATTCTAACATATTTTCCCAGTATATTTCTGTCCAAACATTTATTAAAGTCCCATGCGAACCGAAAACTCACAACTTTAAATGGTTTCGTTTGTAGAGCTATCCGTGTGTTAAGTACAAGTAGCAGTGAATTCGAACCCCGTTGATTTTTATATCTATTCATTCTATCCAATATGGAGTACGTATGCGGTCTTCATCCTAGGCACCTGATCCCACCTCTGGTGTGTCCAGGGGTCCGTGTTTGCCCAACTATCTATTTTGTATTGCTTATAGGAGTTGTGATATTGATCACTGTTCGTTATCTCCACCTTTCATTTATAATAAACACGAATATTGGATGTAAATATTGCAAAGTAATCCTAGTACGTTATGAAAGCCATCAGTCTGGTTCCCGTTCCCGATTAATCTTTTCAATACTGACAGAACTTAGTGGGGATGGAACTGGCATTATTTCATTTAAAACATTTAACTAACAAGAGGCCCACGACAGAGCATTAAAGAAGATCTATGCTATCAATAACATTAAGACATTATTTAAGAATGGTTTACACATAAACATTATATACACCTAGTTTGGCCGCGCTCTGGGGTCAGTACATCTACCACGGAAATCATGAAATTAACAATTTCGGTAGAGGCCTTCAACCTCTACATGTTTAGATCTATGCATTTAGTTTTTCTTACAGATGTGAGGTTGTAGGAAAGATATAACATTGGTAAATTTTTGCTCCATCCTTAATGCCCCAGGGGTGGTGGAGTAAATTTATACTCTATGCCCCCTTATATCAAATACGCTTTATACCAAATTTGAACAAAAAATTAAATGGTAGTTATCAAGAAGAATTTAAGAATGGTCAACTGTTAACGCACGGCACACGACGATGGATGCTGACCATTTGCAATAGGTCAGGTGACCTAAAATATTTATGGGGATATTAGGTCACATAGACTTTACTTTTCCAGAAACCGTACAAGTATGGAAATGAGCCGGTGTTATATGCAAGGTGAAGATAACGAACAGTGATCAATCTCATAACTCCTATAAGCAATACAAAATAGATAGTTGGGCAAAACACGGACCCCTAGCCTTTCCACATAGCCACCCCCCCCCCCCCCCCCCGGAAAAATGGCTATATAATAGATCTTCCCCCACGGAAATGGCTATATAGTAGGGTCCCCCTTTATAGCCAGATGACCCCCCCCCCCCCAGGAAAACCTACTATATAGTAGATTTCCCCCTTTCTTTACATTCCGGTTACGTTTACGGCGGACAATTCCCATACATATTCTTTCCATCCTGAAATTAATCCTTTTCTGGCTATTCATTTCTTATATATCCTAAATGGAGAGTTAATTTCCGAATTTCCTTGATTGGGATTTTTGGAAATATTTATTATTCAACAAACATTTCATTCAGTCAAATGTTATGTAAAACAATGATATATTTAGAATGTAAAATCAGAATATTTCGTGCTTGTAACACAGCACCTATTTAGGCAACTCAGAATTTGTTAGTTTAACAAATAAGTATTTATCGTACGAGAAATAAAAACTGTCTCTCTCCATTTGACTAACACAGAAACTTTCATACAGATAGTGGAGTAAAACTTGAATTCTACAACTCTGTTGATTGTCTACCCCTGATTCAAAATTGCCGCTACTAAGGAATCAACTCGCTCTCTCACTAGACATAATTCTTAAAACCTCATTAGGAGAAAGTGGGATCTTTCAATTGAATTAAAGGTTTTTGAGAGAGACCCCCACCCACCCACCCCAACCCCCCAATCACTGTTCTCGGGTCATTGGTGGATTAATAGATGTGAACATGTTATCGATATAATCATATAATCGTAACTATTCCAGGCGGTGTAACTCCCAGCTGTACTGTCAGTACTCTGATTTATACATACATGTATTCGTTTACAAACTTTCTCCAAAGATGAATTTATTTTGAATCTGACAGATGGACAACATCAGCATACTTTATTTCCATATGAAGAATATTCTGGAAAAATTTTGATTTTTAACATGCACTCCTAAAACTTTTTAGCTCACATGAGCTGAAAGCTTAGCTATTATTCATTTTGCCATCTCAGTTTATTACATGTACATGATCATACATGTATATTACATACAATATATCTGCTATCCTAAAAGATCCTATATTGTTTTAAAAATGAAAACAAAGATTCGGGGTAATATTTCGTCCATTTTGTATTACCTTCTATTGCGCAGTACCCCCCCCCCCCCCAATGGAAATTTTGAAATTTTAATTTTTCCTAAATATTTGCACCATCAAAAATGTTCGACCACCAGGGCAAATTCGGTCTATACCTAAAATATTTGGACCCCTGGATATATTGCCTGGATCCATCCCTGGCTTAGGTTGGTTTTGTTTCGTTCCTACTTAGGCCTAGCCTCGTTTCGAGTTCGTTTCGTGGTTTTGCAGATGCCCTAATGATCAACATATACAAACGAAAAAACAAAATGATCAATGTGTCAAAAGAACGGCCTCAAACCATTTGTTCCATCAAAAAATTCGAAGTAAACATGTTTTACACAATAATGATAATGCATTGTGCATTCACTATTTCAAAACATTGAAAATGATTCCTCATGAGAATATAAAAGGTACGTAAAATAATGGTACATACAATCTTTCTTTTTACATAATGTCTTTTGTTCCGCAGTTCAGACTGTACATTACCATGGTTATCAGGAAACGTTTTCTTTCTTTATTTTTGTTCTTACTTGTAAGTTTTTCTTAATACATTAACAAATTCTTTGCTAAGAAACACTTCTAATTCAAAAACGATGTGTTAAAATAGCGCAGTTGAAAAGCACAGCTACTTAAAACTTGCGTATCCATACCGACCGCCTCGTGGAGGCCCGTAAACTTTGTCCATTCAGGATATTAAAAAATTCTAATAATTTTATGCGTTTTTCATCAGATGTGTTCAAATATGGATATAACATTAGAAATACCAACAAATTAAATTAAAATTGTACATGTACTCTCTAATACAGAGATATTTTCAATGAGAATGCAAATTACAATTGTGAACTCCCTCTCTCTCTCTCTCTCTCTCTCTCTCTCTCTATATATATATATATATATATATATGGAGGAGAGGGGGTTGCTTATCTCTAAAAAAAAAATTCTCTATGAAAATGCATATGTATCTACATTCAAACTATCGGCAACATACATTTTTTGATACTCAGATCTTTGCAATATCAATATTTGTTGTACAAAGCCTGACTGCCTTTCCATTGTCGGTTTTCTAAAATCAAAACCAAAAACATGAGGGGGGGGGGGGGGGGGGTAACCCTGCTATGTTGGGAGATCTACTATATAGTAGTCTTTCCCTCTAGGGGAAAATGCTACTATATAGCCATTTTTCGGGGAGGGGGGGGTTCTACTATGGGGAAAAGGCTACTATACAACACCGGAACAACTTAATACTGTCTAGACAATTAACATTTATGTACATTGCATCGGTTCATCACTTATTCATGTATACAGATATGTCACGAAAGGGTTTCCGTAGAGTATCCGCCCTTCTCGCAAAAGTCCATCACCGCTTCAAAAGTCATGTATTTTCACCTGACTTCTTGCTTATGCAATGTAGTGGGGGATTTTTACCCCATTTCGCTACAAATTTAAAAAATAGAAATAGTGTGAATAAAAGTCTAGATTGGCACCCAAAATGACTCAGTATTTTGGCTATTTACCCTAGTTTCACACACATACACACACCCTTCCTTTCGGAAACCCTGGATCCGCCACTGCAGTGACATTATAACAGAAACAAGATAAAAGAACCGCATCAGAATATATATACAGAGGTTAATTTGTAAACAGACAAGGATTTAATTTACCAATAAGACAAAAACATTAAACAAACCGTGGTTTCATTTTAGATACCGTCTGCAACTACTAGAACTAGGCCTTCTGCAACATGGCGAATTCATACAATGATTTTGATATTGGAAGCAAAGAAATGGAGACGAGCTATATCTATAGGATTTTATGATGACGACCTGTTGTTTCCAGGCAACGACCATGACTCGGCATGAGGGAGGCTGGTTTTGAGGCTCAAAAATTTATGAAGAACTATGCCAGGGCACCACTGCGAGCCTTCATTAAAATCCTACAACAGAAATATCTCAAGTGAACAAAAACTATCCTTCAGTTCATATTTATTTTCTCTTACTAGAGGTGAAAAAGCAGCTTACCTAGGCCTGCACTTCGTCTAATTCTGTCCTGCATGTCTACAACCACGAGTCCTAACGAGGAACATGACGTTGTTCCCATCCAAAACTTGCAAAAACCTGACGAAGAGCTAAAAGCTAACATGAATTAATAAATACGTACACATTTCTCATCTTATCCGCTATATTTCTCTCAGGTAGCCTAATTTACTCTACCCGTATGCACCCCAAATGTGATTGTCACACCTGGGTGAATTTTTCTAGGTGGACTCGACCAGTGCACATCTCCGATAGCAATATACAATGTACAACCAAATCAGAAAATGTCCGTAACTTCCATAAACGTTAAAATATTTCAATGAAAATAGAAGATGCACAACTACATTATATATATATAAGATGAGAATAAAGTTTGAATCAAATTTGTTGAACGGTATTAGAATTAAACTCTGGACAAAGTGCGCAACCCCCAAAATGAAAAGAAAATGTGCGTAACTTCTATAACTGTTAAAATATTTCAATGAAAATAGGAAATGCACAACTACATAATATATAGAAGATGTGCATAAAGTTTGAATGAAATATGTCCAGCGGTATTAGAAATAAACTTCGGACAAATTGCTTCTACGGACAAACGGACGGACAGACGGACGGACGGACGGACAAAGTGATTCCAGTATACCCCCCAAACTTCATTTGCGGGGGGTATAAAAAAAACCCACAACTAATATGACGTCAGAATGTACTGTTTACATCGACTGCATTCTATTTCCCGCGTTCATTGAATAGGCGGATTAAATGTCTACAGTATAAGTACATGTTAAGTATGGACATTCTCGACAGGGAAGCACATTTTATTTATTTTCTTGATAATGAACACGACTTTTCCACCTTCAGATGTAGGGTACCGGAATCTGCCGATGTTTGCCGAATGGGAACATTGCCAGAACTAACTTTTAAGAAAACGTAAATGGAACATGTCTATAAACCGGAATAAACTGGAAAAACGTCGGTAGGGTAACGTTGACTTTATGATGTATACTCACTCAAGCAATGTAAATTTGGTGATCAGCTTTATTATTGATTTAGCAAAGTGATAGTTATAGAATGATTGTGGAGAAACTTTAAATCTTATTGTAATGAGTGTACAAATAATCCCTAATAACGGCGACACAAACAACATAATTCTCAGGGACTTTCTACGTTTTTCTCAGACGATGTCCAAACGTTTTAAAAACAGAATATTTCATGCTTGACTAATATGTACATGTAATATAATAGCTAATCAGAGGAGGTGTTTTAAGAAACATGTTTAAGCGTGACTTGTCTGTCATGATCTACACTTACGACACGGGGCGTATTGCTTTCTTGTGGTGAAAAATTGTATATTAATCTTATTAAAAAGAGTGGTTCGTTACACTTGATTCCAGGGAGAGGGGGAAATAGTGCAAGATAAATACTGCACATTCCTTCAGTCCAGTGCCAGAATGCAATTGTAGAGGGCAATATAAGAAGAAACTTATACACCCTCGCTAGTGAGCTAGCTTTTCTAGTGATGTGGTAGAGGTTCGCTCTTGATCACGCAAGTTGAGCAATGGCGAGCATGATCAGCACTTGGCTGAATAACCGTCACACTAACGTTAAATTGGTGGCAGCGTAGTGACTACCATGTTTAGCGGGATACCTGATTCAGGTTGTGGATTCGTACGGGGACGACGGTAATTGTCGTCGGGAGCGGATGATGTCATTACTGAGCAGGTGCTTAATACTCAGAGAGGACTCATACTAAGCTTCGGAGGGAATTGTAGAGGACAGTATAAGTGGGGACTTATATTGCCTCACGTGAGAGGTAGAATTTCTAGTGATGTGGTAAAGTGTCTCTTTTTATCACACATGTTAAGCAATGGCGAGCGTTATCAGCAGTTGGTTGCGTGACCGCTACACTTTACACAATCATTAATCGTTGAACGACTTGGATAAGTAACGTTTAATCCATCTAATTACAAAGACGGTTCATTACACCAAACTATAACTTAATGGCGCATTAAAACACATCGTATAGAGCATGGTATCCCCCATCAAAAGTGTGATACAAGCTCTAAAATTATATATATATATATATATATATATATATATATATATATATATTGTGATATAAAGTGTTAAAGTGTTTTGTCTTTAGAGTCCAATGTATGAATAAGATACTTGACAAACTGACAATTTACAAAGTGAAAGTTGGTTTGAAAACATGTATAATACGTGTTGAAATATCCCGACATCCTGATGAAATGGAAAAACTGTTTGAGTCCTGGAAAAGAAGAAAATGAACACACGCATGCATATTCTAAACACTTTTCATTTCAAGATAAATACATGTATCGTTCCTGATAAAAAGATTAAAAATTACAAAGATTGATTTTCAACTTCATCTGGGATGAAACAGAAAGATTCAAGCGAAATACTCTGAATGGAGACAAGAAGAGGTCTATCAATAGTAGATGTAGAATGCAAATTAAAAGCTGCATGGATACCAAGACTACAAAATGCATAGGATTTTAGATAATTCTTAGAAATTTATTAAAATCCCCTGTCGACCGGTCACACCCACCGTGAGCCCTATATCCTGATCAGGTAAACGGAGTTATCTGTAGTCAATTTCAGTGTGCCAAGAACAGCCTAACAATCGGTATGAAACACGTCAGACAGCATTTGACCCAATGATAGGTTGTATTGACGAACTAGATCGTAATAACGAAATATCTAAGTGGACGACTCTGTGGCGTCTTATTTCCAGCTCATACGAATATATCGAATCTACATATGAAGTTATAATAATAATAATAAAACCATATTTATATAGCACCCTTTTCATACACTATGTACGCTCAAAGGTGCTTTACAATGCATATATACCTTACAACAGAATGTTATACACATAATACATAGAAAAATAAATAAAACATTAAAAAGCAATGACCTTTACGAGCTATTTACTTCAAGTTATTATTGTTATAGACAAAACGTCGTCGCTTTATCTAAATGTCGAATTGAAGGACACAGTAAGAGACGTTTTCTTCACACGTGGAAGTTTTTCAATAAATTATGCTTCATATGAGTATAGAAACAGGTCAGTTAACAAAGGGGCACAATTCGTGCCCATGGGAATTCTAATAGACTGTTGGAAGACCTGATCACCAAAGACCAAGAAGATATTGTCACTGAGGAACTCTAGAATATTTTTATTTCAACTTCAGAGTACCTGTGCGTGGGATCAAAGTGGTGTTGCACAAAGTAG
This sequence comes from Ostrea edulis, assembly GCF_947568905.1. Classification (NCBI taxonomy): domain Eukaryota; kingdom Metazoa; phylum Mollusca; class Bivalvia; order Ostreida; family Ostreidae; genus Ostrea; species Ostrea edulis. Next base: position 24,363,536 of record NC_079171.1, read on the forward strand.
TTTTTTTTTTTTTTACGACTGATCATTAGACATGAATAACTCCGTTTTCAATTTTTGTTGAAGAACCAACTGTCTGTGATCTCGAAAAATCTAGTCTTTAATTTATCGTGAGGAATGGTCGTGTATAGTGTTGAATAGTCATAGGTTTTGATGTTACTGATTTGGGAAACGTTTTGCGATTTCAAGTTTACTAAAAGTTCTTTAGAATGTTTTAGAATCCACATTTGATTAACATCACTTCGGGCATATGTAGTCGCACAGTGAATTTGAAGTTTCTCCTTCACAGCTGTTAATATTTTCGAGAGGATCAAAGATAGAGGCTTGGTAGAGCACTTACTGGATCCAGGAATGTATCTTTCTTTGTAAGTTTTTTTTGTAGGTGTTGGTTTTCCCAGTCTATTTAAAATTAGATTCCTTGATCTGCTCATGCACCCGCGATCGCTACACGTAGATTACGGTTTCCATGCCAACAGTTGGCAACTGTTCGGTTTATTTCCTTGTAAAATAGAAAGGTCATCTTTTGATAGAACATTTGTTTCCAATATCATTCTCAATTTTTATGGGCTGGACCGATAAATAATTTCTAGCTGAGATTCCGATGAGATATGTGTTGAACATATACATGCATATGTATTACTATCTGATTATATCGAAACGGGTGCAGGTGCAAACATATAAGGTGGAATCCGTAAACTCAAGTTTACCTCCGGTATTTCACCGTCACTTTCCACGGTGTTGGTAAAACTGGCCATTTCTCACAGAAGTAAAAACGACAATATAGAGGTGTAATATGCGTAAGCAACTACAATTGTATCAGATGACGTCATAGGAAAGGGCGATAATTACTTTATTCGTTTCTATAAATAACAACTTTTGAATAGGTATTTTGCGCATTTACCTGGATATTTCAAACAAACACAGCAATAAAGTTTTCAAAACGGGTTTTAATGAATTGTAAACTTTATTTTCAATAAAATTATTCTATTTCTACTACACTTGATCTTTAAGTAGAGAGCAATAATAGGCATTGTGCCTGCTGTTCAATCCTGTTTATGTTATGTTTTTGGCATGAAGGAAATTTTTCTTACAACAATCTTCATCATTTTTCAACTGATGGAGAGCAAATTACGTGTCTCAAATGTGCAACCGTTGGAGTGATCTCATTGCGACGCGAACAAACAACTTAATCTGTTACAGAAGCCAAAACAGAACGCGCTGTTCACCACGTGCCTCTGCTACATTGACACAAACAAATTAGACCCATCCTCTATAGAAGCAACGGGTGTTAATTGATGTCAAAATATTTTCATTTCTTATTAATCCCCTACCGATTAAGTCGAGGGGACTTTAACTTTAGGTTTGCGCTCTGTCTGTCAGTCCAGTTTTCCGCACTTTTTTCTCTGTTCTTGCAGATATCTATTTCATATTTGGTATGTGGCTTTGCCATAACAAGTTACAGATCAAGTTTGAAGTTCGTCTCGGTCCGTTGATTTTTCATTTAGTTATGGCCCTTGGACCTGGAAAAATAGCATGAATTGTTAGTTTACATCCAAGTTTCTTATCTCTGTAGATAAGAATTAAGAATACTACACTCAATAAAACTTCTAGCATAGTAATACTAAAATATAGCTAAATTATTCATGATCATCTACATGTCACAGTTTATTGACTTGGTTAAAGACCTAAACCTAATTATAAATTTGTCTTCTTTTTCTTGGTCTAGTCTCTACTCGAATAGTAGTTGATTTCCAACCATTCCTATCCTGGTTCCCCAAATATTCCCTTTTACCATAACCTACATAATGAACTTTGAATATTGTTGTGGTACAGTGATTTTTGCGACCGGTAGGGGACTATGTATTGCCATGCAATAATCTCAGAATCCTTGTTTATCAATATATTTCCAAATTTCCTTATACAATAACAATACATAGAATTCTTAAAGAACTCTTTGAAAAAGTGAGGTGCCTGGATGGGACCATGACAAAGGTCAAGTGAGGTGCCTGGATGGGGCCCTGATTAAGCTCCTTTTAACATATTCTGATTTATTCTATTGCTTTCGTAGGGTGTTACCAAAAACGAAATGAAAAGAATATACATCTAAATCGTTAATTTAGGTATACTTGTTAGTATCCATTTAAGATGTGTAGTGTATGAATTTTTTGAATATCAATTCTATGTAAAAATCACAGAAATCAGATGGGGTCTGGTCATTCAATGTCACGGATTTCTTTGATTTTCATAGTATAACTTTCTCACAGAAGTAAAAACGACAATATAGAGGTGTAATATGCGTAAGCAACTACAATTGTATCAGATGACGTCATAGGAAAGGGCGATAATTACTTTATTCGTTTCTATAAATAACAACTTTTGAATAGGTATTTTGCGCATTTACCTGGATATTTCAAACAAACACAGCAATAAAGTTTTCAAAACGGGTTTTAATGAATTGTAAACTTTATTTTCAATAAAATTATTCTATTTCTACTACACTTGATCTTTAAGTAGAGAGCAATAATAGGCATTGTGCCTGCTGTTCAATCCTGTTTATGTTATGTTTTTGGCATGAAGGAAATTTTTCTTACAACAATCTTCATCATTTTTCAACTGATGGAGAGCAAATTACGTGTCTCAAATGTGCAACCGTTGGAGTGATCTCATTGCGACGCGAACAAACAACTCAATCTGTTACAGAAGCCAAAACAGAACGCGCTGTTCACCACGTGCCTCTGCTACATTGACACAAACAAATTAGACCCATCCTCTATAGAAGCAACGGGTGTTAATTGATGTCAAAATATTTTCATTTCTTATTAATCCCCTACCGATTAAGTCGAGGGGACTTTAACTTTAGGTTTGCGCTCTGTCTGTCAGTCCAGTTTTCCGCACTTTTTTCTCTGTTCTTGCAGATATCTATTTCATATTTGGTATGTGGCTTTGCCATAACAAGTTACAGATCAAGTTTGAAGTTCGTCTCGGTCCGTTGATTTTTCATTTAGTTATGGCCCTTGGACCTGGAAAAATAGCATGAATTGTTAGTTTACATCCAAGTTTCTTATCTCTGTAGATAAGAATTAAGAATACTACACTCAATAAAACTTCTAGCATAGTAACACTAAAATATAGCTAAATTATTCATGATCATCTACATGTCACAGTTTATTGACTTGGTTAAAGACCTAAACCTAATTATAAATTTGTCTTCTTTTTCTTGGTCTAGTCTCTACTCGAATAGTAGTTGATTTCCAACCATTCCTATCCTGGTTCCCCAAATATTCCCTTTTACCATAACCTACATAATGAACTTTGAATATTGTTGTGGTACAGTGATTTTTGCGACCGGTAGGGGACTATGTATTGCCATGCAATAATCTCAGAATCCTTGTTTATCAATATATTTCCAAATTTCCTTATACAATAACAATACATAGAATTCTTAAAGAACTCTTTGAAAAAGTGAGGTGCCTGGATGGGACCATGACAAAGGTCAAGTGAGGTGCCTGGATGGGGCCCTGATTAAGCTCCTTTTAACATATTCTGATTTATTCTATTGCTTTCGTAGGGTGTTACCAAAAACGAAATGAAAAGAATATACATCTAAATCGTTAATTTAGGTATACTTGTTAGTATCCATTTAAGATGTGTAGTGTATGAATTTTTTGAATATCAATTCTATGTAAAAATCACAGAAATCAGATGGGGTCTGGTCATTCAATGTCACGGATTTCTTTGATTTTCATAGTATAACTTTACTTGAGCTATCTTCCAAAATTCTAACCCCACCATCAAATTTCTATTATCCGTTGTCATGAACACCGACAACAGTCTTTGAAGACTAATTCAACTGCAAAATTCAGCCAGTTTCCACTTCTGCGTCATACTTAGATATTTTATTGAAAGTAGGCATTAACGGCAAACTGATCAATCAACTATAATTATGATAAACGGGATCATGTCAGCTTCTCCATCGTCAACTTCCCATATTTATGTAGCAATATTCCATCATCGACTGTATATGGTGTATATATCTCTCAACTGATTCAATATGCAAGAGCTTGTTCTGCGTATGGTCAGTTTTTAAATCGAGACAAGCTACTGACAAACAAATTGATGGTACAGGGGTTTCAACAGTCTCGTTTGAAGTCAGCATTTCCCAAATTTTATGGTCGTTATAACGATCTAGTTCGTCAATACAACCTATCATTGGGTCAAATGCTGTCAAATGCCATTTGACGTGTTTCATACCGATTGTAAGGCCGTTCTTGGCACACTGATTTTGACTACGGACAACTCCGTTTACCTGATCAGGATATAGGGTTCGCAGCGGGTGTGGCAGGTCGACAGGGGATGCTTACTCCTACTAGGCACCTGATCCCACCTCTGGTGTGTCCAGGGGTCCGTGTTTGCCCAACTATCTATTTTGTATTACTTATAGGAGTTGAGATTGACTCTTAATCTTTCATATGATACATTATAGTTCATTATATGATTTCGTTCGTATCAATGAGACAAGAAAGAATGGTAATTAGATATATGTTGTTATTTTTTTTTTTAAATGTGAATGAACATATCTTTAAGCAAGAAATTTCAGGTTTTCTCATACACATATCTACATTTTTGTAGTATTGGACATTGCTGAAATGTCTCAATAAGCTGAAAATCAATATACACATATGAAGAAAGTTTGTTTTTGAAATAAAACTGGGGTTTTTTTTAAACAAAAGACCACCCTTACCAAGTTTCTTTCGCCCCCAGCCCATTTTCACACCTCCTACAAGGTGACCAATAGCCGTAGCCCTTCTCAGTACCAAGAGTACTTTCTTCAACACTGATCAGGGAATATCAGCAACTCTCAGCACCAACAGCAATTATCAGTACCAACAGTAAAAATATCACTAATTAGCAGAACTTATCAGAATGAGGGAGAGGGCCTACATAGGCTATGCCTGTTGCCCGATCATATTGCGTTTCTCAATAAAATATGTTTAAATTAAAAACACTTTCAGAATATTTTTCGTCCAGTAGTGGCGGTTACTCTCATACAGCTTATTATCACGCCTCAGACAAAATTGTTGAATTTAAAATTAGCCAGATCTTGGTCACATAACGCTGTGAGAAAAATCCGTGTGGAGCGAGTAATTTATTGTCGGGTTCGACTTGCAGCCGTGATATGATATAGAACCCCCCCCCCCCCCTCCAGTTAGAGGTTTCGACGTGATAAATTCGCTACTTATGCACAAAATTACTTATAATTGTTGTATTGTCACATGCTCTGATATGATTTGACATTTCGGAAAGAGCTGTATAGTCTGATGTAAATCTTAACAGGGCAGCAACCCTTCAGTCATTAATTGTAATGCCATAAATTTGAGCAACTTTAAAAGAAAAGTGTCTAAAAGTACATATATATTGCTATACCTTGGTGACACATGTAAATTCAATATTCTTTTGTACAACTGCAGCCGACACTCGGTTGGCCCTAATATTTCCATAAGATTTGAAAATATGACAATAAAATTAGATAACTATATGTGCCATGCATATAATGGGAAATCTTTAAGGTAAGACACAGATTGATTTTTTTCAAGATTCATGTATATCATACCTATTCTTTGGTGTTTAAGTTGCAACAATGTAGCTAAAATATTCATTTGCCTCTAATGTCCTATTCTGGAATTTTTGGTGATCTCAGTCCAACCAATCTCCAATGCCTCCTCATGGAATGGTTTACCTTGTGTTAGATGCTTGTACCTGAATAACAAATTCAGTTGTATATTTTAATAAAACATTGATTGTGTATTCTATGGTTTTTCTTTTAATTATCAATTGTAAATTTTAGTATGTTGTACAGCGCTTTAGAGTATTTTTAGATAAGGCGCTATATAAGTGTATTTTTATTATTATTATTGATACGAGCATATTGTTTTCATGGGTTTAATGACTAATATTTACAGAATTTGTTACATCATGACCCAATATTTCCTACACAAAAATCACACAATGAACCCATGAATAAAATCATTGACTAAAATTGTTTTACAGTCACATATCAGTTTCATTAATTACAGAAAAATCCCTGAACTGGTTATATTGACGCTATGAATTGATGACCGCATGGTGTTGTGTGTCCCCTGTATTCAGGGGAAAATAACTCGCGTTGCATTGTGAAAAATGTATTCCATTTAGAGATCACTTTATTCAAATATAAGACTATTTTACCACGTGACATTACGGAAACCCTGGAGATTAGACCGTTCGCCCCACATGCGGAAGGCCGGGGTTCGAATCCCAGCCGCGACAGACCTAAGTCGTTATAGCAGGAAGTGACAATTTCATCGCCAAACGCTCGGCATCAGGTGTGAATGTCACGGGTCCTCGGAGATGACCTTAAAACGGATATCCCGTGTCACAGTAGGTGTGGCACGCTAAAGAACCCTCACTGCTCAATGGCCGTAAGCGCCGATCAAAGGCCTAAATTTGAAGCCCTTCACCGGTCTTGGTGACGTCTCCATATACGTGAAAAAATTCTCAAGAGAGACGTTAAGGAAGATACAATCAATCATTCCGGAAACTGGCAAGATCAGAAATTTTAACATGGAACGTCACGGAAAAGAAATTATATTTAATTGTGTGATAAATGAATACATGTATAGACATGTGACATCTACAGACCACATGCAGTTTGAGACAGACAGAAAAATACCCGTACGTCACCTTTAGGGACAGTATAAAAACATGAATAGTCTAACCTGTAAGTTAATGGTGACTTGTGATCAGTGCACTAGGATGCAGAATGACAATGAGAGTGGTCTCCATACACATGTGGTACAATTATCTCCAACTCTTCTACAAGATCCCTTTGCTGTAGCACACTTGCTGGATATTGGGTACATACAGCAACGGGCTAAATAAGGAATTATTCCTGCTGCATGGCTTCAGTTCTTTGTGTTTGTGAGAAAGTTTATAAAGGTACTTGGAAATATTCTTCTTAAAGTAATTTTTGTCAATTTTTCTTCTTCAATTCTTTGAAATCTGGTTTTATTCTGGCCATTGTTGTAGAGTCACTGTCCCCATGAAAAGTTTTAACTTCATAACCTTTGGCTCCATGGGTTTACTAGATCATACAAAAAATGGTTTGAATAACTTTTCATGATTGATTGATTATATCTTGTTTAACGTCCTTCTCGAGAATATTTCACTCCTATGGAGACGTCATCAAGACCGATGAAGGGCTTCAAATTTAGGCCTATGCTCGGCGCTTACGGCCATTGAGCAGTGTGGGTTCTTTAACGTGCCACACCTACTGTGACACGGGACATCCGTTTTTAAGGTCATCTCCGAGAACCCGTGACATTAACACCTGATGCCGAGCGTTTGGCAATGGAACTGTCACAACCTGGTCTGTCGCGGCCGGGATTCGAACCCTGACCTTCCACTACCAAAATATGTCAATACATGTATATGTTTACAATGCATATTGCAAATAAAACAATAAAATACCTCTCCAGTTTGAGTTACAATTGTGGTTAGGGACTGTCTCGCTCCTCCCGGAGTAGTAGTGGCAGGTGCTGCACTTTTTGGTCGTTGCATTAACAATGTTCCCTGTTTGTATTCCTACAAGACTAGCGTGCCCTAAAATACATGACATTTTATAGCATGTAATATTTATTACTATAATCAAAAGACACATTAAAGATCCAATGTGTCAAAGTTATGTACAATGCAACCTTACAAACATAAAATGGGTATATTCATTGGTGTAGCCAAAGAGAGGGGAATGGATGAGGTGTCATGGGGGACTGTGATCCCTGAGCGAATTTGTCCAATCAACAAGACGCTTTCAGCCCAATTTCGGTATACAATTCTTGTGATAGCAAAGTTTAGTTGATGGTACCTTTAAAAGCAGAAAAGTAGAAAAGTTCCGTTACTATAACGATTACTTTGATTGGACGATATTTTTAAATATTTATTCATGAGAACAAGCGAGTAGGAATGAATGGACCCATGGGTGATGTAGAGAGGAACGCAGTGTAATCAACCGTGGGTTTCCGACGATGCAAGATCAAAAGTCGCCCTTTCCCCCGTCATGTTATCGAATCCGTAAAGCAGACGATACATACCGGGAACTCGTGTATATCTCTGCTTCTACCAGTCAGTGGTCTACTTCATCAAGTTGACTATTCTGCCACGTAATCACTATGTGATTTGTTTCTTTAAATCAATTTTGTATTTTATCTATATCTTTGGTTGCGTTTATTTTTGGTAGCAATGAAATAAATCAAACGAATACATTTCGTTTACAATGCTTGTGTTGGAAATTCCCATTCCATAAATAGTGTTAAAATTAGAACGGGGAAGACGCATTCCAGAGAAAAGTAGTCCCGCGTGGTTAGTGCAGATGAACACCGGAAGGTTATTTTTTTTTTACTACGAATTCAAGCGAATTTTTCATTCAATCAGCATCATTGTTAAGTCATCACTTTAAAAAGATATTAAATGATTTCTTTAACCAAGCAAATTACAAATATTGAGAATAAAGTAGGCGACAATCGGTATCCTTGTGTAACGGCAGTCGTGCAGTCAAATCAGGCAGTGCATATGTTGTTAATTTTAATACAGGACATTGATACATTTAGATTTATAACTGTTTTGTCTGTAATGACTCTGAGAACATCTGTTGTTTTTAACTCCATAATACATGTAATACAGTCTTGTGGCAATTTCCACTGCTACAGCGGGAACTGCGGAAATTAAAGACCGAGAAAATAAGCAACGCCTTCAAATTTACCTGGTCGGTTAACCCCTGTCAATCAGGAAAAATCAAGCTTAAGATTAGATGCTAGAAATCGATGGACATTTAGTTACTAGTCCTTGTATATTCCTTATCTACCTAATCTGACGATCGAGGCGTCCGTGCAATCTTTTGATGCTTACCGCGTAAACCTGCTCAATAGGGAAACGGTTTGGCCTTTTCATGTAGAGATAGTCACATAATAATAATAGTAAATGTTGCATACAATTACATCAATTATCATAAATTGTAGTAGTTTATGCTTTGCAATGGGTGTGATTGATAATCATGGATTGTTAGAATATAATTTCACGGACATCGATTTTATGCTAAACAGAAAGTACCAACTCTCGTTGGAAACGTCATGTACATGTAATTTAAGGTAACTCCATATTCGCAGTTTTGTCTGATACAAGCTTAAAATTTGTATTTATTTCCATTCATTAGAGTTAAAACTAACAAATTAATAAATAAGATACATAGGTCATCACACTTTTTAAGATGTGAGACGTACATAAACAAAATCATATATCACTGTCAGAAAATTGCAATTTTCCTTAAACAGCGTTATTAAAATTCCATACCAACTGGTTATGACGATATAGTAGCATTAATAACAATTTCATGAAACTGTATCTTCACAAAAATATACAAAATTTCTGTAAACAATTAAGGAAATCATCGCATAATAGACTTGATAAAGAAATCAATAGAAACAGAGTTATTGCCCTTGGATTCAATAATTTGAAACGTATCATTGATTATTCATCTACAACTTAGACTTTTGAAATATTTTATTTTTAACAGGATTTTTTACAATAACTATAGGAAAAGACTCCAACAAAATTTATATTCCTATCATGCATAAATCTAAATAAATCATTGATTTTACATTAACGTTTATGAAGAAAAATTAATCATGAGTAAATACGTCAATGAAATCTTGTTAACGCTCAATTGAAAATATTGATATCAATTAGTCTGTAAAAAATAATATTGTATTTTATGATTTATACATATGTTTGATTATTGTTATACAATTGTTACAGGGCTTTCTTTTCAAGCAACTTTATATATACTTTGCTGAATAAGCGCCTTGTTCAGAACCTCAACAGGAGTTGGTCATCATTAACTATTCGCAATCAACACCCTGTTACAATTTTGTAGTTAACATGTAAATTAGATTTTATTGCGTGCAATATATTGTTATGATGATGGCAGTTTGATAGATACAAAGTAATGTCTTCTCGTATTTGATATGGCGGATTGCTGAGTTTAAGAGTTTCCCCTTATTTTTATAGAATTAACCCGAGATTCAATCCACAAAGCAAACCAAACACTTTCTGATGATCTGCACTATATTCTTCAGGGTTCCCATTGTAACTCAGCCTGATCACTGGGAGCTCGTCGTGTGTCTCGTACATATGGGGAAAGAGTACCAATTCATTTCCATAGACCTTAATACCAACCTCTCACTTATTAATTATATTGATTTTAGACAAATCCACGCCAACCATTGAAAATTCATTCCAAGCGCAAATTAGAATTCAAACCACAAAGAATATACAGGGTCCCATTGTTTCCTCTCAAACACATCCCAACTACAGTGATTTCCTCAGTCATTTCTCAATTCTGTGCGATATTTTTTCATCCCAAAAATTAATCCAAATCCCTATGCTATTTCTTTTCATTCCTAATAATTTCACTCTTGGTTTTAGCCAGTCATATGCATGCAACAGCTAGATATTTATACACCTGCGCAATCACAGAGTAAACTGCTTCCGGGTTTCACATCCTGGGGTTTATTAATCTCATTTCATGTACCTCGTGTGTCGATTTCCGTCTGATTGTATACATAACCATAAACCTGGTTTCATTGATACATAGTGATTCAAAAATGAAAGTACAATTGTATATGATGCCCCTTGACAGCTTACTAATTGTACCAATCGAAAGACACTGCGATCCCATTTTGCAAACAAAAAATTATATACAATTTAATCTCTCTACGGTTTTTGTAACTTGTTCATGGTGCCTGGTTTGCCTAATCTCCATACGGACGTTGTCACATTAAACTCCTCACCTCACATACTGATAACCTGTCCTGTGTCACGGAGTGCATTAGTCTAAGTACTGTGGTCTGAACACGAAGCACACACGAAGTCTACATCAATTACATCACCAGAAAACGTATTGACACAAGCGTCAAATACATGTAGGCCGGAAAAAAATATCACTAGTAACTGCAGGTTCTGCAAATCTATGAGCGAGACGGCTTAATGAATTGCCATGGCCCTATCTAAACTATTCTTTTGTCTGCAAGAAAACGTGGCAACAAACTGTTTGAAGGCAGATCCCGATACAAGCTGTTATAAATAAGGATGAACGTATCCAGTCACTTCCGAATAGTTGTTTACAAATTGTAGAAATCTAAAAAAAAAAAATTAAAAAAAAATGTTGATAATAACTTCTTACTTTTCACCATTATTTGATTATCTAGGTAAATTAACAGTATCCTCATTTTTGTCTTGTGATTGAAATGCTACTCGCGATAAAGCCCATCACGCTTTAGATGAGCGTTCCCACTCTGTTGTGCCATATGTGGGTTCATCAGTAGCAGTGTTGTTGATTCTGTATATAGAATTACCGTAACATTTAATACACCTTGAATATTTATTTAAAACGTTACTGCTATTGATTAGTGATATTTAATATGAACTTTAATCAGACGGAACAGAATTTCCTTTACCATCGAAAAAAACGTATTAACAAATCCCGCAGAAAACATTTTCATCCCACAGAAACACAGCGTAAATCAGATACCGGTCCGTATCTTGGTTGGAGAACTTTATGTATTTGTTTCCATTAGCATTTACAGTGCGCTACTACACACACAAAAATGTACAGTGAGACACATTAGGAATATGACCCAGCATTCATAAATAAAATGAGAAAAAATTTGTCCTACAGTACACGATTGCAAATAAAATCATCGCAACACTTTTCCATGAAATGTCGATCTACATGTAACATTCTATTAAGTACACTTTTATAACAGTGATAACGGGGGGGGGGGGGGGGGGGGTGACGTAACTCACCCTTTAAAAAAATGGACCCGCCCCTGTAAACTGGCTTTTTCTTACTAGTCCGTCTTTAAATTATATAGGTTTACTTAATTAGTTTCACAGTGTTTTTGTTTTTGTGTCAACGGTACATTTTTTACTAATATCATATCGAAGAATAGTACTAGCTAAATATATTCTTGTTACTTTTGGTGGGGTTTTTTTTTACATCAAATTTTGCCAATAAACTTCCCGCGTTGAAATCAAGTTATAGTCATCTGACGCTTTATGAACGAATATGGACACTCAGAATAGGAACAGTGTATCTGTATATACAAACAAAAACAAATTTTCACACAAACATATTGTCAAGATATTGTAATTTCTCCTTGTAAATGGCCTTAGATTTCATTCCTTAATCCTGAACTAGTGCTCGACCATCTGATTGTCCCGTTATCGTAGAGAGACAAGGCTGTTCATTCTCACGTATATCATCACAAGTGTCCCGTTCAGTTACACCGCGAGTCACAATGTGGGTTCTCTACAGTTGTCTTCTGGCTTTAGGAATTCAGTACACAGCGGCATCAAGTAAGACGCTCTTATAACAATAATATATCCGTGTTATAATCATATAATGTACAGTAGCTCGCTCATTTCCGAGATTTGTATTTGTTTTTTTTTTTTTTAAACTTTGGTGACCTTAGAAATGTAACTATCCGGAATTTAGAAGTTTTTCATAAGAGTGGTATTCTTTCAATAGAAATCTACAGCACTGAATGCTGAGTAGAACACTACGACAGAATTAATGGACTTGATGTTAGATATAGTTACGTTAATTTAAACGTCGGGGATTATACCAATTGCTGATATCTTCATGAACATTGTTGTGTAAAGCTTAAGGAGGTGTGCTGCACCAGAGAAATTTGATACGGATGAAAAGTGGAGGATTTGTATCATAATATTTTGAAATTGAAAACTTTAAAATTTATAGTTTTTTAAAGTCAAAAATGCAGTTTTAGCACACATATATCAGAAAACTTTAAAATCCATATTAGATACCTTAATTTTTTTAACCATATATTAAATATATATTTGTTTTTCTTCACTATGAAATTTAAACCTAACTGATGCGTCTTTAACCGCATTTTTTTTTAACCTTGCGAAGGGAACAATCGAAGTTTAAACATTTTTAGTGCAAAGGATGATACACTCTATACAGACGGTTTTGAATCACTCTCATGTTACTTATTATTATTATTAATGGTTGAAAGTAGAAACAAACTATATTAATGTCCACCTACATGTAATCCAACTTTCACTCTACTGGTTTTTTACCGTCATGTGCATTTTTCTTTTACATTTTACGTACACGTGCACTTTCTGTTATCTCCCAGCATGCACCACGGCATTACATGGCCGATGTGTGACTATATATAACCAATGTAACGTTGGAGAAGGCTACACATACAACTTCTGCGGTTTCCTACAGAAATGTTGTATCCCTCCGCAGCATACATCATCACATACCCAAACAACCACGGCGCCTCACCACGGATCCGGAAGTGTCTCCACCAATAATGTCGGTGGGTGTATGTTACTCTGGAACAAAGTGCTATAAACGATGGTGTATCAATGTGTCTGAAATTTGTTAACTAAATTGTTCATATTTTGTTCGTGTTCCTTTTGTCAAACACTTTGTAGTAATGCGAATTGATATCTGCATCATTGCCTTTGATCGCGTTGTCTTTCTTGGACATCTGATTGGAAATAAAAGCTGGTGTTGTATTGTATTGCATTGTATTGTGTTATACACATGTGCATTACATGAAATCAGCATCTTGTCATTTAGAAGGCGACATGGATTTCCTAATATTGGGGAAATTATATACGATATGTGACGTATTAGATGGTGTAATATACATTATATTAGTGGCAGTACTATACGTGTCTAGACATGTATACTACTAGTGGCATTACAGACCCTAGTCAAAGCCAATCAAGAACAACAAAGTCAAAACAAACTATTTAGTCAGAATATGTCTGCACCTTCACCTTGTTATGCACAACTATATTTTAAGTTCAAATAGTTTACATATGACTTGAAAATTGACAGAACCTTGTAAACAAATTTGGACCCTGCATATTAAATTGTTGGTGTTTTGTGGTTTCGTTGCAACAATGGCTTCAGGCTTCATACCCCTCTAAGTTCCATTTTAAAATATGCCATTGAAAAATGAACATTTTTATTTTGTCCGCGTTAATGGTCTACCCATAATCATTCTATTGCATGCTAAATGAATCTGCAGTAGCTATGACCTCTGCTATTCATATCGTTGAAAGAGAAAATATAGGATATAAAAACATTTATCTTCTTCATAAAAATTTTGTACAAGATTAAGAATAAAGTAAATAAAAAACAAACCTTATTTCTAATTCTAAATACGTGTCATGTTTTGATTGACAGCACAATGCGGAACATCATTGGTTGGATCCACGCATACCAAAATAGTGGGCGGTACTACTGCATCACATGGGGAATTCCCTTGGCAGGTTCGTCAAGTTCTTCGATATAACAAAATTACTTTTATACAATAATTCATTATCATCATGACATATGAACCAACCAGCAGTGTCTTATCAATACAGTTACGTCGTTTATGCATCAAACAGATGACAATTCATGAAACTTTCGGTTTTGCAGGTGTCGCTGATGTATGGCGGAAGTCATGTCTGTGGTGGTACTCTTATTGATTCACAATGGGTTGCTACTGCCGCTCACTGCTTCGAGGAGTGAGTATTAAACTTTATTATACATTATTCATATAAACGTACACATATACCTACTGCAGAATTTCGATAAGGGGGATGTATTTTCCTTGCCGTTGGTCCCTTGAAAATTAGCAGTGTTTTTCACACTTAAACTAGCAAAGCAAGGACATCTGTTTAAAGATCACATTTTATTTGATACCGCTTATGTAGAATAGGACCCTTCCCCTCCCACCAAAAAGAATAAAACTAACAAAAACAACCCCCGGAAATTTGTCGATCTAGAGTAGGATTTTAATTCACAACTATAGATAAATTATAGTTGAAGAGTAAATTATTCAAATAAATCTTCTCTCCTTCATACTTGTTGTAAACAGACATTATAAATAAATCTATCTAGCAAATGATTTACTTCGACGTCCTCTGAGTGAAACTCTAGAATTATCATCATTATAACATCCCTATGATTCTGGATTCTACACTACCAAATACTGGTATCAACACTTCGCACAAGTTACGTCCCTTGCCAGCCATCTTGCGGCGAATACCTTTGGTAACAATTGTCAGAAATTGACATTGATGTAAATACTACCTTATATGACACATACAAATAACTTGTCAGTCGGAAGTTGAAACTTCAGCACATCAAACATGGTGCCCAAATAAGAATCGAGGAATTAGAATACGTACATGTATATATAAGTTGTTGATAACGGTAGAATAGAGCCTTACAAATCGTAAGTTGCAGGTTGTTTGACTAAGAAACAGAATATCAATTTATTTCCGTAAAAAGGGTTAGCGAATGTTTAGAATGATTGAAAGTGTTCCAAGAGTGAATCATTCCCGCATTTGCACCACTACGGATATCATAAGGAGTTGTACACCCCCACCCACCCCAAATTAGAGAGGGCTGCATCATTGCTGCGACAATGTCCTACGCTTAATGATTGAAAGTGTTTCAAGAGTGAATCATTCCCGCATTTGCACCACTACGGATATCATAAGGAGTTCTACACCCCCACCCCCAAATCAGAGAGGGCTACATCATTGCAGCGACAATGTCCTACGCTTAGTCTATCCATGAACGTGTAAGAAAACTTAATCAATAACTATAATTCATAATTGTAGTCTCTTACATTTGGTAAGGTAAATAAGGAAAACTTAGTTATTCACTGATTGGCTGAACTCACAAAGGGACGTAACTCGCGATGAAGTGTTCATATGCATATTATATCAACATTAATAAAAGAAATTATAATTCGAGATTAGATTTCGAAAACGGGATATTTTAACTGTGTGACGTAATTAACAGTACATCATGTGCTGTTGATATTAAACTCCCATTAATGCACCACGTTAGAGGAATCTGCAGGTGCCATTTTCTATTTGAAGTTATAACAATGCCCGTTACTGGACGGTAGGCGTGGGCCTGCAAGATCGTCACCACGTGTACACGAGTCAGGTCCATCACATCAGAAACCTCATCGTCCACAGTGGATACAACTCGCGAACAAACCTGAATGATATCGCTCTGATGAAGCTAGATAAACCGGTGGACATCAACACTCGATACACCCGGGCCGCATGTTTACCTAGCACTTCCGATAACTTCGATCAAATGACCTGCACGGTCACTGGATGGGGAGCGACATATTTTGGTACGTTGCTGAAGAACTATTTTACTTTCGTATCTTTTTTTTTCAATGAAAGATATAATAAAAGTATACAATTTATAAGGATTTTATAAGTACTATTTGATTGGAGTTTATATTTGGCATCTTTGTTGGGTAGTGGCAACATTCGCTTGATTTATTACTAAAGCCAACACTATGCTTTACATACTGTGAATTCCTTATACAGCGATGTCGTGCATGGTACATAAGTAGATCGTTATCCCCTATCGTCCACAATAGATCGTGATGTCCCTTATATAAAACTGCGCTAATTTGAATCTTGAGTGTACGAAAATAGTTGCTTTCTTATCTTCATTGACATCTATTTTTATTTTCTAAATATGGTACATGATATTGAATAGTAAATCACTGTGTTGTGTTCATTGTTTTTGCTAAATGTATGTACGAGATATTGCTCATTACGATTTGTATTTGTAAGCATTCTTTTATTGTTCGCTTTTACATTCTCGCTTTAAAATGTCTTACAGCGTCATCGTGATGATTACTTAGTGATCCTCTCTAAGGACATGGGGTCGATGACGTAATAACCCTTCACAATCCCTCTGATGATATACAGTGTAGTTTTAAGATACGTATTACAGTGAAACCCGTCTCATCAGAGCATATTGTATTTCAAAATATAATATATCAAACCAGACAATCAAAGTAAAAATTCTATTAATATAATCCCTACAATGACCAATAATGTTTTTCCAAGAAATCACATATAAGCATGACTCGGTTGAATAAGACTGAAACAGTAAATGATTCTGTTTCTCCGTGCATACGTGTTTGAAAAATCAGAGTGCTTTTAAGGAAAATGAACGTTACTGTGTAAAAGAAAGACATGATAAATTAATATTTGTGTATAATATGCGAAAACCAATGATAGGGTTATGATATTCAAAAGGTGGATTGAGAGAGGAAGGAGGTGACAAGGGTAGGGTAGGAAATAAGATGCGACATGGCAGGGAAAAGAAAGAGAGGGGGACGGGAAGAGAGAAATAAAAAGAAGAAAGGGTAAGTGGAAGAGATGGGGCCCTTGTTCATCCCACATATCTACAGGTGCCTGGATTACATATAAAAATGAATCAGATGAGAGTCCCATTCAGGGACGACTTACTCTTTTTAGATAAGGTTTCACTATGTTTTCCGTCGCTTTAAAACTCTCTTGCATCACATAGCTGAGAATGGAGCTCCAGGAACCAGATATCTACACAAAGTAGACGTGCCAACAATGACAAACTCTAACTGTCGATATTTCCTCGGTAACACTGTCCACAGCAGCAACATCTGCGCAGGCTTACGTCAAGGTGGCAAAGACGCTTGTCAGGTAACAGTGTATAAAGCAGTGTTTACAAATACTTCTTATAGTAAAAGGAACAGCAGTGCAGGTTTACGTCAGCGTGATAAAGATGTTTGTCAGGTAATAGTATGAAAGCAATATTTACAAATATGCCTTACAGCTGCGCAGGGTTACGTCTGGGTGACAAGGATGCTTATCAGGTAATAAACTAGTTATCTGTTGATTACTGAGGGAACCAGTCTTTTTAGTTATGGGTACGTAGTAGGTGCAGTGCTATTGATGAATATCTAAGGTAATAGGTAGTTTGTATACTATAGATCCCATTACAGGACTAGCTACATGTACATCATACCTAGTCTGTTACATTCTATCGTATTTAATATCTATATGAATGAAGAAAATGTTTATTTGGTATATCGATACACTATCAATTTTCACTATTGACCTTTTGATCTTTATCAAGGAATATCTCAAGCAAAATGATGGCATGCGACTGTTTTGTGGTTCTACTTTGTGAAAGGATGCAGGGGTTTACTGAAAATTCTGTTCTCCTTGCTTTGATTTTAGCTTTGTAAACTCTACGTGCTTTTTGGTGTGTTTGGTGATACATATGCTGGATTCTCAACATTTAATCTTTATGTTTTTGCTTGAATGCTTCCTTCCATTTTGCTTGCAAAAATAGATGGCCAATTTGGGAACAAGAAAACGTTTGTGCATCCATTGAATTGATCACATGGATCCCTTTATGATGTAAATAAATTGTATACATGTACGTACATTCGAGTGTGGCTCATCATATACTACTTCATTAACAGAATCTGACAATTCACTCACTCTTTGTGGGACACACCATGCTGACCATGCTTCGTCACTGTCCTGCTTGATGTCCAGCTTCCTTATTTTAAAAATGACTTCTTTTAGAACACTCTACCTAATAAGTTCGTTTGACATTCAGATCAGAATGGTAACGCCCCTGGTTCGCAGTACTTAAGAAAGGTTGATGTACCTACAATGACAAACTCCCAGTGTCAGTACTTCTTGGGTAGAAATCACGTGCACAACAGTAACATCTGCGCAGGCTTGCGCAGTGGCGGAAAAGACGCCTGTCAGGTTTGTAGGATCTTGTGGTGAAATGTTTGTTTGTGATATTGCGATTTCTGCCTCTTTTCTTTAGCTTGTGTGAACCAAATTAATCGGACGGTTATTGAAGATTTGTCTCCCTTTCTGTGATTAGGTTTTGGTGTATACTAGTATTCTGTTTGCAAGTTGCGAGATTATGATTGCTTTCATTTTTATTAAATGGTTTGAAAAAGGGCTTTTTCATAAGTGTATAGGAGCAGGTAAGAATTGTGTATATATCTGTCGATGTTGAAATTTCGTTTGTTAATGCATGACATAATTCGACTACGTTAATAATAACAATTGCTCGTGTGTCTATATGCACCCCTCAAGTTCAATTGTGTTTTTAAAAAAATGATGTATACACTGTTATATGCTACTTTTCATAGTTTAATATATTAGTACTTCGTTACTAGCTTGAAAATACGGATGTATATTTAATTGCTGTTATAAAATTTAGAAATTCATTTCAAAATTAAGGATTATCTCCCTCATGCATAGCTCTTATCCTTGGACGAATTTGGCTCCACTTTTTTGACACGCTGTTTTTGGCTATATTTAGCTCTAAAACTTCATAGTTATTTCGGATTTCCAACATTTCGGTTGAGCATCACTGAAGAGACATTATTTGTCGAAATGTGCATCAGGTGCATCAAAATTGGTACCGTATAAGTTTTACATTAGTATGTTATACGATTTGAAAATCATTCGCAAGTGAATCTGACCTATCCGTAACGCTAATTAAGATGCATTCTTGATGAATACAATTTTATGATCGCTTCATAAAAACAAGTGGTACTAACTTTTGTCAGGGAGACAGTGGCGGTCCTCTGGTTTGTAAAAGTAACGGAGTGTGGAAATTGGCTGGAATCGTTTCCTGGGGCTATGGATGTGGAGACAGGAACGCCCCTGGAGTGTACACGCGGGTGGCATCGTTCCTCTCCTGGATCAGTCAACAAAAGGCCGCCCACCCCTAGATCTCTGATCATGTGCTTAAATATTTTCTGGTATAAAGATTCCGAGTTAATGTTTGTTTGTTGTTATGCAAGGTGAAGATAACGAACAGTGATCAATCTCATAACTCCTATAAGCAATACAAAATAGATAGTTGGGCAAACTCGGACACCTGGACACACCAGAGGTGGGATCAGGTGCCTAGGAGGAGTAAACATCCCCTGTCGACCGGTCACACCCGCCGGGAGCCCTATATCCTGACCAGGTAAACGGAGTTATCCGCAGTCAAAATCAGTGTGCCAAGAACGCCTTAACAATCGGTATGAAACACGTCAGACAACATTTGACCCAATGCTAGGTTGTATTGACGAACTAGATCGTTATAACGACCATAGAATTTGCGAAATGCTGACTTCAATCGAGACTGTTGAAACCCCTGTACCATCAACTTGTTTGTCAGTAGCTTACCTCGATTTAAAAATGCATTGAACGCTCAAAGAAATTGGATGAAAATTGACATAAAAGTGATGAATGGAGGAATTTTGCTACAGCATATAACAGTTTAAATTTGACGTTCATGATGAAATAAAATAAGTCCTATACCTAATTACTTATGTACGAACAAAATTGCTAAACGTGTTGAAGAAAAGATGAAGATAACGAACAGTGATCAATTTCATAAGGAATAGAAAATCAATATATCAAAACTCAAAAGTGTGTCTTGGGCATACGGAGGATGTCAATCAGCTTTGTTTCTGAATGAATCAATAAAAACAAATTTAAAAGGAAGATTAGTCAAAGATGTGTAGGAGTGTCCCAAGCAATGCAATGACTGTTATGTTTCAAATCATACATTTCTACCATGAAATTATTTCTATTGGACAATTTTAGTCATGAGCAGCCATCAGAAAAATGAACTATATTTATAGTCAAACTGCCATATCTGGAAATATCGAACATGGATTTCATTTTTTTTAAAAATAATAATAGCCATCTGTGTCTAGCATTAATTTATCAATAAATGAATTTTAAAAGTAATTAACGTTCAGCTAACGTTATTCTAATGTTAAATTAGCGTTGACTTAATATTACATTTGTCTTAAGGGGTTCGACAGATTCGTTTACAGTCAGTATTTCACAAGTTCCATGGCTGTTGTAACGATCTAATTTACCAATACAACCTGTCATTGGGTCAAATACTGTATGACTTGTTTCATACCAACTGTTAGGCAATTCTTTACACACTGGTTTTAAATACTGATTACTCTGTTTACCTTAGGAAGATATAGGGCTCACGGCGGGTGTGACCGGTCAACAGGAGATGCTTACTCCTCCTAGGCACCTGACCACCTGATATTATGACAATATACAATCAATCAACAATTTCAACCTGACTTGGTTGGAAGCATCATTTGGTAAATATTTGGAGTCAAATTTTAAAAAGGGAGATATTTTTTTTTTTTTTTTTAAAAATGGGATGGAGTCATTTAAATATCTTTTCATGAACTACTGGGCTATAAAAGATTACACATATATGAAGTTCCTGGCATATTGAGGATTCTAAATTGTTCAAAGTTTTACATATGAGTATATAGGAAATAAAAATCATTTTTTTTTTAAAACTACACTGCCATGACATGTAAGCACGCTCTGATAATACAGATTAAGGTTTCTTCAAATATTGGTAGCAGGTGTAGTCCCTACAATAGGGAATCAAAGTTTTATATAAGAATACAATAGAGGCAACGCACATCCATTGTTTACTGCGTTCCCGGGGAAAATTCAACATTATATTTTACAGGTACACCGTATACCCGGTAACCCGCGTTTCTACCGCGGGATGGCTATCGGTTACCTGTTTCTGTCGCGTTAACAAAATTGTAACGTAAATAAATTCCAGTTATCTCCCCAAATTTTATTGTTGAAGGATTTAAAACTCTATCTTAGGAATGGAGTATATATTCACTGGTCGAGGATTTCTTTATTTCGTTTTGATTATTTTTTCTCAAATTATCACCAGTGTGAGATTTTGCTGTCTTACAATGTGCATTACTACGCCGCGAACGTGACTTTTACTTTTAAAAGTCACTTTTACTTTTAAAACGTAAACAAAAATCGTCTGCAAAAACTAAATAGATCTAATAAATCATGGAGGGTGCAAATGGTACTAGTACTAGATTTAAACGTGTGGAAACATCTACTTTCATTGAGGTTAAGGAAAATTCCAATACACTACGAAAAAGAATGGGTCATTTGAACATTTTACGTGAGTATTTTGAACTGGAAGGGGAGTCAAGAGAAATTCGTGATATCCCCCTCTCCATTGAGCTGGACCCTCTGTTGGCAAACTTTATTGTGAGCGTTAGAACCAAATCGGTGAAGAATGGAGCCCTCATCTCGAGGAGGGATGTTAGGGAGTTTCGAAAGGCACTTAAAACGTTACTGTTATCAATAATCGTTAAATACTAGCTTCGAATTTGCTCAGTGCAGAGACGCCCTGAAGGCAGAACAAAAAGATTTAAAAGCACAGGGACGTGGAAATAAACCTCGAAGGTCTGACTCTTTAACACCTGACGAAATTGAAAAACTCTACACAACTGAACAATTAGGAAAAACTACACCAACATCTTTGATAAACACGTTGTGGTTTAACAACACATTGTATTTTGGCATACGAGGGGGGGGGGGGGGACCGAACATCATACAATGAAATGGGGTGATGTTGTTTTGAAAAGAGATGAGGGATTTCAACTCGACTATCTAGAGTATCATGAGAGGGCCACCAAGACTAGAACGGGTGTCGATGTCATTGATAGTTGGGCGTGCCCTCCTCGCATATGCAACCCCTCATGACCCTGAAAAATGTCCGGTATCAATCTACATGTTGTACAAAGCTAAACGCCGAGGGATATTCCAAACAAGAAGACCCCTTCTACATTTTTGTTGTAACTAACGAGAAACGCCTGAGGATGCAGGGCCGATGGTTTATATCTAGTCCTATCGGCGTCAATAAACTCAATGACATTATGAAAAGAATGTCAAAAGATGCTGGCCTACCTGATAATAAGAAAATCACCAACTCAAGTGCCCGTAAAACCCTCGTCCAGAGAATGACGAATTCGAATGTCACTGACACATTGCAAGTGTATGTAACGGGCCTTAAAAAACATTCAATCGTTGAACAATTACTGCACAATAAATGATTCACAGAAATTCGCAATCAGCAACATTTTATCCACATCCTCATCCAATACTTCTTCTTTGGTTCAAATCCCAAACTCTTCTACACAAAACAGCTCTCGTTTTGAAACAGCATCGGCAGTCAGGGCCCTACCTAGCTTCACAGTATCCCAGCCAACCTTCGACTTGGACACACCGTTTTCAGAAAATGCCGCCATTCAAACTCAAACAAACCAGGTCGCACACCAATCTACATCAACGAATGCTCAGCATTCCACGGGGTCGATATTTAGAGGTGGACTTTATGGCACTGTAACCATCAATATAACGAACAACACCTATCAATCCAGGAAACGAATCCGTCTGATTGAATCGGACTCGGACTAAAACATGTTACATAAACAGGCATGACTACGTCACACAAAGGAATGTGAATGACCTACACTATGTAGATCAATTTCTGACGTCAAATTTCCATCCAAATTAAAAATGTCTCATCATGTCTGAAATTATTCAATGTATTCCGAATATTATTGCTCAACTGATTAAAATTTAAGTTATATTTTCTCTTAAATTTGTTGCTATAGTTCACTTCTTGACTAGCACTATATGTAGGTCGCGGAATAACAATCCGAAGGGGAATTTGATCATGCCCGTGTTGACATTATTAAAATGATCTAATCCTAAATTAAAATGATCTGAATAGATGGAAATAGAATTTGAAGTTTACATCTTGGTGTAAACTATTTTCAAGTACGATTTATATGATGAAATACTTAAATCTAAGATAGGATTTGAAATAAGATATGTATTTTTTTTAAATGCTGGTGGGAGGCAGTTAATTTGGGTCAAATAATGTGGAGTGAGAGAAATAATCATTCATTATAAACTCTTGTGAGATAATGAAATTCCACCCCGCGGCATAGCTTCGTCCTAGACCGTGAATCTTGTCCCCGAGGTGGAATTTCACTATCGCACACTCGTAATAATGAATGATTCTATTAATCTCATTATTTCAATGACCGGCAGTGGTGACGTATTAATACGAGTGAAATATTCTCGAGAGGGACATTAAAAAACATTCAATCCACCTGCTGTGAGATACTTTTTTACGGATTTAAAGGAAATATATAGAGGAATATCTTAAGGAGGTATGCTACACCAGAGATATTTGATATGGATGAAAAATGGAAGATATGTACAACAATATTTTGAAATTGAAAACTTACATTATCTAGTCGAAAAATGCAGTTTTAGTAGAAAGCAATCTGAAACAAAATTTAAAATCCTTGCTGGACTCGAACCCGCGATCTACAGTTCAGCAGTCGACGTGCTAAACTACTGAGCTATTCAGCTAGGCGATGGTATTCTAAATGAATATTTCTGATATTTATATTTTCCTTCATGTTTATAAAGGAGGTCAGCCATTATAACGATGTAGAATACCCCCTTAAAATAACATGAGAGTGAGTATAGATTTAAGGTGGATTGATGCACCGGGTTATTTTTCCTGTACCAATTCCTCAAACATTTATAGAAACATCTGTAATAGTATTTGTCGTTTATATTTCACAATTTTTAATTCATTTGTTTTAAGAAAATTGAATTTCATCAGTCCACAATTGCATACTCCAGAACTCCCCATTTTGTCTTTTGAGATATTCCTGTTTGCGATGTTTGAATTAAAATACAACAAAACAATATTTTTAGTCATCATATTTTCATTATTATTATTATTTCAGGGAAGAAAGTTTTTCAACATCAAAATTCAATTTCGTGAAAACTGTTGGTTAAATATGTACCAACATCTGTAAATAGAAAATACACATGTATATAATTGATATGAAAAGGTGAAATTGAAAACAGTTTCTTTACAGCCATACATTAAAAAAAAAAACTTTATAAAAATTGTTTGTTTTGAAATTCCGGATGGAAGAGTTATCTTTCCTAAAATAGCAAGATCCAAACAACCTGGTCCTTTTTAAAAGAAATTTATACAGTTGGCATAACTTTCCGTCCAAAAGTCATACAATCTTTCTCAGATAAGTGAGAAATGATACAGGAAGAAAACTATACAATGTTATTATAAGAATAAAGTTTTTGTACAGAAATTTATTGCACATCGGAATTGATTCATTCATACATTTGCATATGAGCAAAGCTGTAAAATAAAATGCATGTGCATGTATGATATTGTCAACATAATATACAGCAGTAGTATAAATACTTTTAAAAGAAATTGAGGAAATAGAAAAATTATGCAAGCAACAAATATTTCAAACAAACTAAAGCAAAGACTACTTAATGGAAACTTTAAGTGACTGCAATTTTCTATTTTACAGCATTACTATTTACCTGATTTTGATGTTATGCCATTAAACTTGAAATGAAACAGAGTGTTTTTACATGTAGCACTCTAATCTGTCATGACAATCTCTCTTTCCTTTTATGATATAAACAGAATTGAAATTCGTATACAAGCACGTACAAAATATATCTTTCAAAATCAAAAACATTATTTCATATGCAAGTACTTTCAATAATAAGGACACGGCGACAATCATACATGTAGCATTATACGTATTCCTCTCCTTACACATGATACATGTATGTATATTTTTAGAATTCAATTAATTAAGCAATGATATTGAGAATGAATTTATGATAACCATTCGTTTATTCTATATAAAAATGATAAAATAAAAGGTTTGCTTAAAATACACCGCATTATAAAATCATGTGAGCTTACGTTCGTTTCTTGACCGGTCGCGGTAGCTCAGGGGTAGAGCGCTTGCTTCGTAACTTAGAGGTCGTGTGTTTGAGCTCTACTGATGCCATGTCCTCGTCAAACATAAGATGTAAAGTTTTGGTAGTTAGATCTATTACTCCTTCACCAAATACTCGGCATTTAGAAGCGAGAGCCACGGTTTTTTAGGATATGACTTTAAAAGCGGAGGTCCCGTGTCACGGCAGACGTTGGTATGGTAAAGAAACTTAGCACTTGGCCTGTGGTTTTTCACGTTTTTCCTGCGCTTCTAACGGTATCGCTTTGTTTATGAACAAGTTATTTTAGCGTTCATGTCTCCTTCAGATGTATCCCCTTCAATCAAGCGTTGAAAAGAACTTCAACTAAATTTACATTCTTGAAAAGAAGAGTTCTGTTTACAGGTTCCTAAGCCATTATGTTACACGAGTAAATAAGTTTTTTTTTACCGAAGACAATGGAGTTTCACCGGAATTACCGCCATTATTACGATGACTCATTCCCCTTAAACACGCATCACGAGGCTAAATTTCGTGTTGTGCATGGCTACACGTAAGAGGCCACAATTGTGACACCTAATCAAAACCTTGTATTTTGAAAACCCGTGCATACTGGTAGTTCAAAAGTGTTACGCAAGCGTAAAATCTACAATGAGAGTAAAGCTACATTTTTCATAGCAATTATTAGACGGTTCTTTATGTACTGATTTTGACTACGAATTACTCCGTTTACCTGATGAATTAGATTTGGGCCTCGTGGTAGATGTGGCGAATCAACAGGGGATGCGTAATCCTCCAAGATACATGGTCCAACGTCAAATGTTTCTATAGGTTCGTGTGTCTTACTATTATTTTTGCACTCTTTTGAGTATTCATATAATTGTTGATCACCTGTTTTTACTGACGAGTATGTCAAACGTCAGTTATATATTAATATAGCGATTGAGAATCGGACGTATCCATCGTACGATGGCACGCTGTCTGTGGGTACCTTGTTTAGTCATGCTCTGTTAGCAGTGTATTTGCATTTCCATATTTAAATGTAAGAGGAAATGTTTGACTTGAGCGTGAACCGAACTATATGAAGTCAGATGTTCTAACCACTCTATCCAGGCTGACATACATGTTTAATAATGACTATCAAAACTTTTTGAAATCACAGATAGCTGCTTATCTAAAAAATGGAATACAATGATATTCATTTCTTATGAGGAATCATGCAAAAAGTCACATTATTAGACATCACTTTCATTCTACCCACAAGTACACTGATATTACAAAGATACTTTTAATTAGTTTCTCATTGGCCAAATTTACGTAGTCCTTGGTGGTCAAGTCTTCCAACAATCTTTGAGATTTCCTTTGGGCGCGAATCGTGCTGCTTTATCAGCTGTCCTGTTCACGTTTTTCGAAAGAAATATTTTTCATATTTTATGTTCAAAATTAAAAATATGACTCATTTGATGTTAACAACCAAAATTTGGACCGTCTGAATGCAGGGATAAGAGTAATAGTTTTGCTTTGATTCTGTGTTATGTAAATAAAGACTCAAATCTTTTTATGTAAACAAACAAAATAGTGAAACGTGTTTTGTATTAATTGTTAGACCGCTCTTTACATTCTGAAATTGACTACGGGTTACTCCGTTTACCTGATTAAGATTATGGCTAACGGTGGTTGTGACAGATCAACAACCCATAGGCACTGAATCCACCTTTAGCTTTTACGCTTGCCCTACTATAAATTTTGTATACCTTATAGGATTTATGAGTGCGTTATTGGCCCTTTTTCATCCTGTCGATTTCAGCTTTGGTGAAATTATATGCTGACAAACATTGTACCTAGGATTTTTTATCAATAAAAATTGCAGGAATTATATGGTATATAAATTAGAACCTTCCGTCCGATAGGGTCTTCCCATTGCAGATCAATGGGCCAGATAAGGTGAACTTAAACAACTGACACTGAATGCATATACATCGTCCCTCTGTGTGTCATGTATAGACATTTTATCAGATTTGTACTCAGGTCACGCTGTTGGACAATCCCATTATATCATTTGGTGTTGAGGACCAGTCCATTACAAGATCTTATCGCTCAGGAGTGTTCGTAACAAATGGCTGTCATGTTTGTGAGCTCATTTATTGGTGTTTTGTTTTTGCTAATACAAGAAGTGGCCTTGCAAGACTGTACGTAAAAGTTTCTCTCTTTTTACTATATAATGATTTTCTGTATAAAACAGTTCACGAATTAAAGCAATATCAGCTCTAAATCTGATAATTTTATCTTATTTCTTATATTGAAAAAAAAGGTGCAATTATTATAGTTTTGTGTGTAACTTTGACCATAGTCATTGATATTGAAAGTAAGTTTAAGAATTTATCAAAATGAAGATGTTGGTTCTGTTGAATATACAGCATTATATGGAAATCAATTTTTGTACGGAAAGACGGTAATGTAACTTTGCTTCATGCAGAGCGTTTGGATAGGTTTTATAAGACAAAATATTAATAACAAAAACCATTGTGATAGTAAATTAAAATTGTTCAACAAAACATTTTCGACAGCAATATGACAGTTAGTATTGCTTTTGAAAAGAACCATTGATGATGAAACACGTTATACGGGTTGAATAGTTAACATAGACTTCAAAGAACTTTCAAGACTCATGCAGAGAAATAAAACTTAAACAAAACAATCAATGGGTTCAGTAATTGTAACACCCACACGTAATCTGATTACTATTGACGTGGAAGCGGGTCTTTTCCAGTATGTCACACAAAATATGGAGGGACGTGTGTGAATTACTACTACAACTCCTGTCTATCTGGATACTCCTACACAAGGAATGGGTGTGGCCTCCAGGAAATGTGCTGCATTCCTCCCAAGTTCCAACTGACCCCGCCCATTCACTCCGGTGAGTTTGGATTAATACTTTCCTGACATAAAACAAACTTGTGTTTGGTTGGGTTGTTTTTTTTTTTTTTTTACGCTTCTTTGGGAATTTTTTTTACTCATCATGAGATGTCATCAGCTGTAGGTGACGAACCACAATTCTGACCTGTGCATGTTGATCTTATGATATTTAGTCATGGAAATGTAGGTTACCGGACAGGGTTGGATTCGGCTTATACTAGAGTCATCATGTGCCAATGAAATTGTCATTATCATACATCCCCATTAAATGGTAAAATGTTTTCTGACACACTTTTGAAAGTTAAGACTGTCAATTCCATCTTGTCTGTGCTTGCCTGTGGAAATCATACAGGGTTGCCTGTAGGTATGTACCAAGGTCATCACCATCTTGGGTCAAATTCCGAGTAGAACAAGACATAATCACCAGTATGATAAGTATTTTGGCACTAGAGTATATACTAGTACATGTATATAATGTCATGATTCGTTTCTTTCTTTCTTGAGGTCAGTGCGGACTGAGTACACCAGTGACTACACATCAGTATAAAATAGTAGGCGGCACAAGGGCTCAGCCTGGCGAATTCCCATGGCAGGTACATAATTGTAATTGTTTTCAAGAGGCATCTCAATTGAGTCTGAAAACTATATGCAGTGACTGAATTCACCTCAGAATATGTTCATGGTATATGTGTGTTTTGTTTTCTTTCTGAATCAATACACTGGTTTCGAAATACGTCCGAGTTATTTCCCTTTGGAGAACTCTCGTACATAGTAAGGCGCGAAAGATTTTGTTTACACGCGGGAGTGGGGTGGGACAAATATTCACCACTGTGTAAGTGAATGTACTCAGAAAGTTTCTCATACGATGTTTAATCACCCGAATTCGACTGATACACAAACTAAGTAAGAGATAAGTATTTAGGGAGTAATTAAATACATAGAATTCTTATCCTATCACGTTATTTCGTTGGTCATAAGTACCATATCTAAGATATTTTTTGCTATAATATGGAATATGACATTGTTTATGTTTCCACTTCGGTAAAACATTTCTTTCGATCGTATTTTGTATTTCCCACATTTATATATTTAAAGAGAAGCAGCTTTTAATACTTTTCATCATCTTCCTCGTTGACTGTAGATCCACTCTGTCCCACTTAGGCCTTCAAAGTTCCACTAAATTCACCTCCTATACAGAAGAGTTCGTATCTCGAAACTGTCGTATTCCCATGTACTTTTCTGTCCATGCAATATAAAGTTACGGTTATGTTAATTCTTTAATTTTTATTCAACCGTTATTTCACCATAAAAATAACAATAATTAAACTGCAGGTGAAATAGAGCCATATAAGTATTCAATATGCAGTACCAAAAACTTTAATAAATCCTTCGATATGATACCGCATGCTACTTTTGATGAACCATGTTACCCAAATAAAACATGAAATGTGCTTTTAGTCAAACACTATCTCACGAATATTGATATGGGCCATTATTTATTCCAATTCTTAGGTATCGATGAGATCTAACGGACACCACGTTTGTGGAGGAATTCTGATCGCTGACCAATGGGTTTTGACTGCTGCTCACTGCTTCAACGAGTAAGCTTCATATCGAAACACTTTTTTCAAAAATCCTTAATATGGACCCTATGTGTAGCTGTAGAAACTTAAAGGGTAAGGACTCTGATCACACATATTCTGCGTATGTTGATCCATCCCAGGCATTGAAAGTCTTCCGATCTAGGAATTTAACGTTTAGTTTTTAATAGATCTATAATTTAGTATTTCGTTTTGAAATTGTATTAGACACAAATATGTATGATGATCAGTATCAGGGACACGGAGGAGTGGGCTAACGGTTACCCTCCTCCCTGGATCCGCGCCTGCGGTCTGTGCCAACAAGATGAGAAAGAGACTTCCTGAAATAAGACTTGATAAGGGAGAGATGATGCTGCTTTATAACTAGCTGAATGCTTTTAAATTAATCATGAGTAATAATGTGAACTCAATGATATTTTAGTGGACGTCGTCACTATTCTGGTGACAACTCAGGGGATCAGTAGGACTACAAATAATCACTTTTTAAGATATTCCTGTGATTTTGAGGTAGTATTATTACTGATCTTGCTGTTGAAGACAGAAACGAGCTTTTTCTCTGAAACAGGCCTAGGGACCAATAGAAATATCTGAAATGTGCGCTCTAACATACCCGATAACCTTCAAAACACCTGTTTCGATAAATATGCAATAGCATTTTAAAGTTTCTTTTTCTTGTCGGGTGTTTTAACAGTCAATCAACACTGAAATACTGAGATCACAGCCTTTGACCGGGAACTAGACAATTAAGTTACTGAGCGACGAACATTACTATGTACAACAAAGACAAGGAATATTTGATACTCGAGTTAATCTACCCGACAGACAAAATGAATAATTACATGTATTTGGTCATACATTGTCAATTACCGGTATTCAACGTTTCTTAAATCATAAGTAATTATTCCATAACGTTTGTCCTTCACAGAAACAAAAACCCCTACGCGTGGACGGTGGTTGTGGGAGAGAATGACCGTGCGGTGTTAGAGGGTCACGAGATTCTAGAAAAAGTGGACACTCTATTCGTTCACTCTCACTACAACCCAAGTCAGTACTTCAACGACATTGCCGTCATTAAGTTAGGGAATCCCGTCCCTGCCTACACCGAATACGTGAGACCAGTCTGCCTACCCTCATCCAATGACAGCTACGATGGACTAATTTGTACCATTACTGGGTGGGGTGCTGCATATAGCGGTGAATATCTTCTTACATACACTTGTATATGCATGGGAACAACTTTAGGACCCGTCGTCATTGTGTTAATATTACAAGGTGTCACGACGACGTAAGGAGGTATGCTACACTAGAGTTTGGTATGGATGACAAGTGAAGGATGTGTATTAGAATATTTTAAAAATTTAGATATTTCAGATTTACCTTATTCATTAAAAAATGCAGTTTTAGTTGAAATTTAAAAACAAAAATTGAAAAACCGTTGATGGACTTGAACTTGTGATCTACAGATTTGTAGTCAGCACAATAACATACTGAGGTACTCAGGTATTGAAATCTACAACGAATAGATAAGTATTGGCTGATATTTATTCTAAAAGGTAGGAAGCCATTATGACGACATACATGTAATATACCTCCTTAAAACTTGGAAACCAGATACGGATCCCACTTCAAGACCAAAAAGTGATTGAAATATCCCAGCCTCGTTCTAAAACCCGAAACAAACAAAACAAAATCCTACCAGTTTAGATTGTGTGAATAACAGTGAAATAAGCATTTGAACTACCTTAAGTGTTGTAAGTTTTTAATGGTTTGTATACTGTTTGTTATCTTCGCTTTTCATCACCATGCAGTATCCATCATTAGCCACTCATAGACACATGTATTTGTTAAGTACCTGTTTGGATTGTGTTGCAGTATGCCTGTTTATGTTGTATGTGCGTCTGTTGGTGGAAAAATTTGCATCAAGCAGAATCGACATCATTTGAATTTTCACTAAATATACAGGATATCTTATAAATGTAAATTTAGATTTGTGTTGATTAAACTGGTTTTAGCTTTAAGGTGGTTCATTACAATAAAATTTAATGACTCGTTTAAGCATCTCATATGAAGCATTATTTCACCATCAAAAAGGTAATACAAGCGCGTCATATACTTTATTTGATTTTTATATTTATTTGTAATTTTTCCGGAATAATAAAAAAGGTGTAAGAGATTCTTGGGTCCAAATTTCACTGTGATGTGGTGCATGATATGAATATCTAATATACCATGCCTAAACGATTCAGATAGACGTTCTATTTTTTAAACAAACAAATTTGAAAATTGAAAACGTTATCTGTCAATATTTTGTAAGTCTACGGATAAAATCTTCAAAAGACCTGTCAATCAGGAAAAAAGATATATCAGGTGACTATATTTTAAAGAGAAATTGAAATGAAAGGAAAAAAAAATTCACATATGTCGTTATATTTTAGATTTGAATCAAACAACAAGAAAAAGTACCGATTCCGATAAAAAAAAATGATAGAAATTACTAAAATAATCATATTGTTACGAATTGCATGCACTTTTCTTTGGAGAAGTTAGTTTCCTTTATAATTGTGTTTCATTTGTAAACCATCTGATTTTACATCAAGGGATTGATTAAATATTGTTTAACGTCCCTCTCGAGAATATTTCTCTCATATGGAGACGTCATCACTGTCGGTGAAGGGCTGCGAAATTAAGGTCTATGCTCGGCGTTTACGGCCTTTGAGCTGGGGGGATCTTTACCGTGCCACACCTACTGTGACACGGGGCTTCGGTTTTTGCGGTCTCATCCGAAGGACCTCCCATTTAGTCGCCTCTTATGACAAGCAAGGGGTACTGAGGACCTATTCCAACCCGGACTCCCACGGGATTACATCAAGGGAAAGAAGTAGTCATAGAGAACATTATAATCAGAACAAATACATCAAGGGAACGAAGTTTTCTGATTATAATGTTCTCTATCACTTCTTTTTTTAAATTTCGATCGGGCTTAGTTCAAATTTTAAAAAAAATTCTTTTAAGATTATCTCTCTCCAGTGTATCTTTTTTTTCCTAATTGACATATTTTCGAAAATTTTATCCATAGATTAAAATAAATATCAATATATTTTTTTTTCTATTTTCATAAATATCGTTTTATTTTTTAAAAAATTAGACCGTCTATCTGAGTCGATTAGGCATGTTTCAGTAGATATTCATATTATGCGACAAATAACAGCGAAAGTTGGACTCTAGAATATCTTATTTGCAAACAAAATTAAAGTATCTTTTTATCATTCTGGAAAAAAATCACAAACAAAAAATAAATATAAAAAAAATGATTGAGAACTTGTATCACTCTTTCGATGGTGAAATCATACTTCATAAGAGATGTTTTAACGAGCCATTAAATAAAATTTCGGTGTAATGAGCTACTTTAAAACGGTTAAAAAGGGGGGGAAAACTCGTCATAGAATTCGCGGTGTCTGTCCACTCTAATTTACGGCCATTCATTAAGATGGCCATAAATACGTACACGTACCTGTAGAAACCCTAAAAACATCTCTGATACATGTATATCTATTGATAGGCGGCCATGGGACGCGGTCCCTGTACAAAGCTAACGTTCCTCTGATTTCTAATGCCGTCTGCTCCTATCTGATGGATAGAACCATACCAAACACTGAGGTCTGCGCGGGAAGGAAACACGGCGGTGTGGACTCCTGTCAGGTAGAGTGTAAACACATACACAAAATACCTACCATTTTATGTGGTATCCGGGTTTTTTTGTACACTGGAACTGTTTTGAAGCTTACTTCAAAATAACCAGCCTATTTCTTCCATTGAAATGGCTTGATATGAATTTTTTCATTCCAGAGATTTTCTGCCACAATTGTCCGCAATAAACCACAACTGGTTCCATAAACTCAATTATTTTCACCACCAACTCAATTATCTTCACCACAAACTCAATTATTTTCACCATCAACTCAATTATCTTCCACGTTTGACAAACTACTAGACTTTGTTTAATGATTGTAACCCGCAATACACATTACACTGGATTTTCACTTAATGATTGTAACCCGCAATACACATTACACTGGATTTTCACTTTCAGGGGGATTCCGGTGGGCCTATGGTTTGCATCAAAGACGGCACGTGGAATATAGTGGGCATCGTGTCGTGGGGGTACTCCTGTGCTGAGGCGTACCAGCCCGGGGTCTACACCAGGGTACAGTCCTATCTAGACTGGATTCATCAGGTCATGGCGTACTATGGGGGACCTTCTCCGTCCGTCGTCGGGAAGAGACATGTCATCAACTACGTGTAACGGGAGTTGCCCGGTGGAAAAACGCGAAATCACATGTGTTAAATATTACAAATAAAAGTTCAGATTTTTACACTAGATTGATTGATTGATTGAATATTGTTTAACGTCCCTCTCGAGAATATTTCACTCATATGGAGACGTCACCACTGCCGGTGGAAGTTATGACTAAGATTGATTTTTTTGGAACGAGGAAGCACATTGAGGTACAATTTATATAACGGGTTGTAGACTTTGACAACTTGTGTACAACCCGCCGAGGTCAGGGTATGAAAAGCTGACCAAACTTCAATCTTAATCATACAAAGAAATATTTCAGGTTCAGTGAGTCCTGAAATTTATTTTTAAAAAGACCTCAGCCTTAGACCACTGTTATTTTTACCTCTTTGGGAGAGTAAAATATCTTGTACTCAAGAAAAGTTCAATTCCCTTTAAACAAAGGTATTTTGTGTGAACATTGATGTAATTAGTCCAGTTGTCCTTCAAAAGAAGTCGAAATTACGTCAGACAGCTAAGTTGATGACAGATATGTAGATTCAGCTGAAGCGAGCTAAGCATTTTCCACCCTGCATCCTGTGCATGCTTACATAAGTATCTATCATCAGGAAGTTAATAAAAATGCTACAAACAAGGTAGCGTCCACTTTCTTTATAGAAGGCAGCAGTGGATAGACCTTGTTTAAACAAATCTTGAAAATTATTTGAGTCTTATAAAAGAATCAACTTAGTAGAATGAGATCGCAGAAGAATTCTCATGTTTTCAATTTTTAATTAATTTCAAAAGCAACAGCAAGACTAAACGTCAGTGTAAGATTTAATCCGATTGTATGAATAGATATACGAATAGACACAGTTAGACATGCATACAGGGCATGTTGACGTGTTTTTTAAATGAAAATAATCGTCTAAAGTAAATCTATATAGAATTGATTTCTTAATGCCTGTGTGCGTCAGTGTCGAAATCATTGAACCCTGCATAAAAGCAATCGCTGATTTTTGCGTGTACTCTAACATGCTGTTTATTTAGACACACCTTTAAAAATAAGGGTATAAAATCAGCAATGCATCAGTTTTATAGACCCGTGTTTACAAAATAATTCCGTTTTATCGACTGTGGGTTCTTTTTCCAACCGGGCACCTGCAAATATGTTTGAAAGGCATATTCTGGATGTTAATTAAATCTATCGATGGATGATATGAAACGCAATGGAGGTAATGTTATATTTGTTTCTCTAATAATTATTTACTGTATTGTGGTATATTGTACAACCAAAAAATCTAAATAAAGATTACATATTAGATATTCACCCTATGCGTTGTCTTGAGACCGAATGTGGATAATATTTGATAATGCCTCGTAGAGATGATAATATCATTCGACAATAAAATGCAACTACCGTGTGATGAAATAGCGGTGGGCCGTTACAGTATATGCACTGGGCAGGTTCTGTGAAGTGTCTTCTATGCTTCATGTCCTATTTTCTATTGCAAATCAATATTCATGAAATCAATAGGTGGATCTAAATATTCTTCAAAGGAGTGTAAATTCCAAGTGAAAAATAGCTTTTGAAAAGGAAATATTGACTAAAAGACGTATACACGGCCAAACAAGTGTACATGTGCTTTCAGATCTAAATTCCGATTAAACGAACAACACACCAATACTAACTTAATTAAGGTAGTTCCACCCTCACGTAACCTCATAGGTGTGAGGATACTTTGATATTTTGTAACGTGTGAAAATACTTTGATATTTTGTAACGTAAAATAGGATTTTCGCAAATTCAGTTTACTGTATCTTATAAAATATTAAACACTTTTAAAGTAAACACTTCCTAACGTCATATCCAAAATAATACGAGACATCCCTACATGACCGTGAAATTGAGCGACTTTGATTAAAAACGTCTGTACCAGGCGCCGCACATTTAATGAAGATTCAGTACATGCGATGAAGCATTTTATCGAGGGTTGTATTAACGGCAAGAGGTTGACCCCGATCATATAATTTAGATCAATAGTTTTGACCACTAGAAACATTAGGTAAAAGAGAGGAAGGGAAGATTGTCTATTGAATACTTTCAAAAGGTTTTTTAAATTCAGAGTAAAGTCTACATGAAACTGTCACACGAACATTTCACAACTCTGATTTTACGGGGTGGCAATAACATTTCAGTTTGCCCACGACAATCCATTCGAATTACACAGTTCTGTAATTACTTGTAGTCTTTGTCCTTTACAAATTGGGACACAAGACAACTCGCATTGCATTTCGAACGAAATTTCACGTAATCGTGACCTGTAATTAAGCGTTGTAGATGTTGATTTTAATTGTTCTACAGATGTAGATGCATGTATTGTTAATATTTACATTGTCCTAAATGACTGTGAATTGCCTTATGGTGAAGTTAAAGATACAATAGGTAATTGTAATAATAAGAACATTGTTATTCGTAATCAAGGTAAGGGAGGTAAACCCTGGTTTGATGATACGTGTAAGAACCTTTTGAAAGAGTATAAACGTATGTACAATTATAATATATGTAAATCTCATGAGAATAGGATAATTTTTTTGAATGCCAAGAAAAAGTATAAAAAATACGAATTCAAACTCAAACGGAAATATAAACAGCATGAGGGTGATATGTTAAGAGTATTTGAAGAAACGGAATCCAAAGCAGATAGTGTAATTTCAAGGAGAAAAACCAAACGTTTAAAATCGTAACCTAACTAATGAAGATTTCTACACACACTTCAAGGAACTTATCCAAAACAATATAAATGATTCTTCGGATAACACTAGCACTGCAAATAATAATGAAGTTGTGTATGAGGAATTGGACAAAGAAATCACATGTAAGGAAATTTAAAAAAAAAATTGGAAAGTTGAAATTAAACAAAAGTTGTAGCGAGAACTTTATAATGAACGAAGTTTTTATTGTTTGTGAAGATATTTTGATGCCTATATTATACAAGCTGTTTAATAAAATTTTTAAGTCCGGTTTATATCCTGAGGTATGGACAAAAAGTTGTATTGTTCCGTTATTTAAAAAAGTGATATTAATGATGTCAATAATTACAGTGGCATTTCTATTGTTAGTTGCTTTGGAAAATTGTTTACTGGTGTCTTAAATAACAGACTGTTGGAATGGGAGAAAGAGAACATTATTTTCACAGATGCGCAGTTTGGTTTTAGATCCGGATGTTCTACAGTTGACGCCATGTTTGTTTTACAATCATTGATTAACAAAACTCTGAATAATAAAAAGCGTTTGTATTGTTGCTTTGTAAATTTCCAGAAGGCCTTCGATTCTGTGAATAGGTCAAAACTCTGGTCCAAACTATGTAATGTTGGTATACGGGGAAATTTTCTCCCAGTCATTAAGTCGCTTTACAGTCATGTTAAGTTATGTGTTAAATTCGATGGATTTTTGAGTGAATATTTCAATAACGAAACTGGGCTTATGCAAGGTGAAGTGTTATACTTTTTGCTTTATATATAAATGATTTTGAAATAAGTTTTATGCGTGGAAATTGTGCTCAAAATGTCATAAAGACCACATTTGTTGAACATGTTCAATAAAGGGGAGGAGAGGGGACATAACCATTGACACCCCCCCCCCCTCTAAATTTGTTACTGACAAACTAGATCTCTGTAAAGATGAGTTTGATATTCGATATTTGAAGAATCCTGTCCAAGCTTCAAGGCCAAAGGTTCCTGAATGAAATTGCATGAATATTGAACATTCATGGAATCCACATAAAGTGTAAAGTAAAGGAGGAAATGATTTTGCTGCTACAGTTCCAAACATATCGATGACGTGGATGTGATCATGATCAACGTATTGCAACTGACATGTGGTTTGGAATTGATTTGACATGGAAGTGATCGTATTCAGACAGATTGTTTGCACAGTAAAATACAAATTACCAGTCATTCTAATTAGATGATTAATCATAACAACTTCGTCCTCTGAGGAAACAAGTTGACACAGTTTCTGACATAAGGTGCATTTCATATCAAACGATACACTGTATTGATGATGTTAATTCTGTGTTGCAGGTTCCCTTGAAAATGATCGCAAAAAGAGCAGTGCCATTGGAACACAGTCTTGTGAGACAAAGGACAACAATTTGACCAAAATGGCGAGTCGCCTTTATCGAAGGTTAAAAACAGAAACATTGGTGATTCTGTTCGGTAGTGTGTGCTTTCTATATGTCTTGTACATCACTCAAACATTAAACAAAGCAGATATATCTACAACACAACCATGGAGAGGTGAATACATGGACACCCCTTTAATATTCATCGCGGAAAATTCCGAGGTTATTTCGGTTCAGGAAAAACAATATCGGGCGTTGGATACTCCAACTACCGCATGTAAATCCGATCGGGTTCAAAATGTGATAATTATCGTGACATCACCGTTGGAAGATTACGCCCGAAGTGTTGTCAGAAACAGTTGGGTATCCGACTTATCGAAAAATGACTCAAATATCGGTTATCTTTTCCTTATTGGAACGGGGGAAGATTTTTGGAATCCCGAACATCAGGTATTACAATACATGGATATTCTAAGCTTCAGTGTAAAGTACAGCATACAGAATACGTCTGAGCTTTTACTTCTCGGACTAGAATGGGTTATCCAGAATTGCAAAGGCATTAAGTACATAACAAAGGTGCATGGTGATATTTTTGTGAATACTTTACGGTTTAACATGTTACCATCGGCACTTCCGGATGCACATTTCTTCGGTGGAAGTTGCATGGGCGTATCAAAACCCAACCGGAACAAAGTCTCTCCGTTTTACGTCACACGACGAGAATACAATTTAGATATCTACCCGCCCATGTGTTCCACCGCTGCTTACGTCATGAGTGTTGATGTGGCGCGAAGTCTTTTCCAGGCTGTAGATCAGGTCCCTTATTTCCGTCTAGAGGATGTTTACGTTGGACAACTTTTGTTCCATCTTAAAATTCTTCCGCGGAATATTGTCAAATTTGTTGGGGAGAACTTATCTGGGAAAGGATGCCATAACGAATTTCTCATAATCCATGAAGAAGATTTAGATCATATGACAATGTCTTGGCGGCAAATTACACGATGTAATTTGAAAAATAGGAATACTGATAAGAAACTCGTATTGACATTTTCGGAATTGAAAAATTTTACGCGTACATTTCAAAATGATCATTGAAAATTATTCAATTTTAGATTAAAACTAATTATTTATTAGTACTTATTACGATGTATTCATAAACAACAATTACTAATTTCAAGTATGAACATCAACGCTTTTCGCAAGGAGAGGAGATACATGTACGTTTTGCTAATACAGTATAAAGGATTTACATACAGATTACATATGATACGATAATTTGTATTTTGTGTAGTGTTTAATTTTGCCATAAATCCATCATCGCAAAGATATCCCCAGACGACCATCATTTTCTACGTTCACAGTTCAAGCAGTGGTATTTGTTGAATGTTTTTAAAAGTATTGTCGATAATCGTGAAAACACCAAATTAAATATCTTTTATTTATTTCTAAACAGTTTAATTTTTCCAATGCTATATAAATATTGTATCCAGTGTTTTCTTTGTGTGTTTCTTTTATCGGTTATTGTTGTTGGTTTTAGAAAGGTGTATGCCATGATCAAAACCCGTTATGCCAGGGTCGGACTCAGATCCAGAAAAAAGACGGGGGGGGGGGAGGGGGGACAAAGTCTGTGCTTGTACATTTGCCGCTCAAAGAGGGGGGATGAAGACGCAAATGGCGAAAAAACTTTCTTTGCCAAATATGTTTGACGACCACCCCTATAACTGCATCTTTAAATCCGACATTGAGTTAGCTGATCCATGTACTATTACCACTGAACACTAGAAACACATTAGGAGTGATCACCCTTTGCTCCAAGGACACGTTTATGCATGTACCGAACACGCAGTGTAGTATTTTGAAAACAAGATATTGGCAGTCATTATCGGGTGCGGTCGATTCATTTGTGCTTTCATTTTAGGAAGTGCGCATGGGGAAATGAGAACTCTTTCATGAATGATTCAGTATCATCTAATTAAAAGGTTTAAATATTCCAAGGAAGAAAACTATCCGGCCTATCTCCGGCTGCACTTCGCCACTGATGACAATGACGTCAGTGAAATCCAATCATACCGCATCTTTACATGAAAATAATGGTTTCATACCATTTAAATCATTTCCCTCCTAAATCTACCATAGAAGGTGGACCTCAGTTTAAAATTGTGTTCTTTACATATATAGTTTAAAAGAACAAGAGGCCCATGGGCCGCATCGCTCACCTGAGTAACCTTGATCCTGTCGTGGTTCAGCTGTTGTGAATTTTAAAATTGTTATTTATTAATCTCATTTTCCCATGAAAATTTTGATCCCATATTGTGGCCCCAAATTAGCACCATGCGATTATAAAATAACTGAAAATGAATCACTTGACACATAGATGCCTCAACACCAATCTCACCAACATGATCTTGCTGTTCTAGATAAGACCAAGGCAGGTCATAGATCGTGGTATGATATGAAGACCTTGCAATTAGAAATCTATATGCAAACTATGAAAACTCTATTTCAAATAGTTCAGGAGAAATGAAATAGGAAAGCATTTTATCAAAAGTAGTCCAGGTCATGGTCACAAGGTCAAACACTGAAGTCATTCAAGTACCATAAAAATCTATATATAAAACACAGAAGCTTTTAATTCCTTGAATAGTTTAGGAATTTTATTAAAAGTGGGTCAAACTTTCAGTATAACAAGGTCTTGACATAAAGAATCTATGTATAAAATATAAAAACTTCAGGTTTTTTTTTAAACCAGGTCAAACTCCAATCAAACATCATTGTTGACAAGATATTGCCATAAAGCTATATATATATATATATATATATATATATATATATATATATATATATATATATATTGTGATATATACTGTAGATACAGCCCGGAACGTGTATTTCAGTAAAAAAAAAGTTAGAAAGATCACACATTGAATAACAAGATGTACTTACATATTGTCTTGCGAAGTAGTATATCCAACGTTCTTTAATCCAACAAAAATTTCCGTGTGCACCAATTAAGCAGCTCAAATGCGAAATTTGTGAAATGGATACACGTGTTGACCATCTCGATATATTAGATTTCGCAGTTACCAAGGAAACTGGCCAGTCTCCTGCTGTGAGAAGCACTGATGATGTTGACCTAATTTCTTAAACAGAGAAACTTTCTCTTATCTCGGAATATGCCCCCCTAAAATCTGCACTTTAGCGAAATTATGTAATCGATATTTCTAAGATTTTACAGGTCTATTAACAGATTAAGTGTTGGCGTCTTTTCATTTGTTTAATTTTAACACCCCCCCCCCCAACTTATTTCATGTTCTAGCATATTTATAAAAGATATCCAATCTTTGTGATATCACATATATATGTATTTAAAAAATTATTTACGTGTTAATTTATCGCTATTATATGCGATTTTTAAAATAGATGTATGCCGATATCCTGTGTAATGTCAGTTATCAAGAACATTTCAAGCGTTGGGCCAACATTGGCCCAACACAACTATTCCAACGTAAAAAAAAAAATACTCTAGGGCGCACATTGCTAACATAGCGCCGTTGTTGGGCCAACATTGTCTTCCCGACTTAAGTGTGATGAAAATTAAAAAGCAGCATGTTAGCATTGGGCCAACGTTGTATGCCCAACGCCAACCATCGGCCGACAATACAACCATTTACCAACGTTGGCCCAACATAGTCATGCTATCTGACTAGTATAAAAATGGTTTTCCTACTGTATAGACTTTCCCCTAGCTCTAACCTCTATTCTGTTATAAAAGTACTGGTATCATGTATATATATATATACACACTTACTCTTATGTGTGGAGGTACAAAGAGGCTGGACTCTTGTTTTCGGGTCCTTTCGGGTTTTTGTTTTGTCTGCTCCTTAATTTCTTTAACTTCCTTTGCCAGATCATCAATTTTTTTTTCAATCGGCATAAATATTGTATGATTTCATTCTATAAAAAAATTGATGCAAGCTTAGTGAAACACTTTCATAAATATATAAATTGCTGTATGATACTGGTAACCATTTTTTATTTGCAAATGAAGGACAGAATATGAAGAGAAATATTTGTCACATTAAAGTTCTCTCGAATTTCACAAAAATTTGTTGCGAAAGCTTATTAGTTGGTTTGTCCTACACTTGATTATAAAACTAAATGTGAACTATCAAATCAATCGAATCAGTCCTGTTGATACCTTTTCCCCGCTCACAATAAATATTGTGGGGGATAATAAAGGAGACTCGTGATGCAGTGCTATGTACAGCTGGTGATACATACAATATTAAAATAAATGGCAGTCTTCTAGTTTATAGACGCATTGTGTTGAAGTATATTGGAGAGAATCATTAAATTGCAAGGACTTGTACGTATCCAATCCATTTGTATGTAGCTCTATTATACAATAGAATAGGTTCAAATGAAAATAAATGGAGAGAAGTAATTTACGAATTATCTGTGTCCATTGGTTCACTTTCGTGTCACATGCATGCCTATTTACTATAAATAAGCTGTCTTGAATACTTAGGGTACATGTACAAGCCTTCCAGTCTGATTGACTTGGCAGTTGGCACAGGCACTACCCTTGGTACCCTCTGTGTTCGGGACATTTTATACTGTTTCAATTCACTTCCCATATATAGCATACTTGTTGTGCAATGCATTTGCCATCGGTATTATTATGAGCAATGTCCAGACCAATGTCAATATAGAAATCCTTATACGATCATATGCATAAAGGATATACATTTGTATGGTATCATGAGTTATAATGTTTAATTATTAGAATTGTTTATCCTCCCTGTAGACCAGATTAATAAATAAATATACCCCTTGACCTATATGACACTTTTGGACCATCTGTATTTATTCCTGTACAGAGAATCAACTGTAAATATATTTGTGCAGATGGAAGGGTTCAGAATAAAGATGTTTCTTACATTTGTCCCAATATCAAAGGTGTGAATATATGATGTTTTAAAGCAATATTTCATAATGTACATGTAGTGTGTTCATTTCAGTAACGTATACTTGTTTAGCAAGTACTTGAAAGATTTTTTAAGTTAGTTTTGTCATTTTGTGGTAATTGACAATGTAATGTTTGAAGATGTTCATTTATAGTCATCCACCGGTTAACTAATATCTCTGGAAGGATGTTTCGTCCTACGCCAGATGATAAATATCTCTCGGAAGGATGTTTCGTCCTATGCCGGTTGACAAATGTCTCTAGGAAGGATGTTTCGTCCTTTGCCAGTTGAATGGAAGGATGTATTCTGAGATTTTTTCATATCAATACAAAACTTTTCAAATGAACTCATTTGAACATTTACACTTGTGATTATTAACGATTAGTAATTTATACTTATGATATATATACTTTTAAAAACTATTAAAATGTGCAATAAACCATTGTTTATACTTGTTGTGATGTGATTATTACTAGCAAGGTGAATTTTTTTTAGGAATATGAACGCTAATGCTGAACCCATTGCTAAAGCATATGGTGCATGAAAAAGTTAATGTAATGAACAGTGATTATTCTCATAAATCCACAAAGAGTACTAAGAGTAGGGCAAACGTGTACCTCTGGACACAACAGAGGTAAGGGCGGGTGCTTATTTAATTAGGAGCACGTATCTCCTCTTGATCGGTTGCACGGAGGAATAACACACGTTGCAAATAAACACTGAAACCAAGGCTTGTTCATTGTGAAATTGATATAGAAAATCTGTACTTGGATTCTTGCTAGAATTATAAACTGACAACAGGGTTTGAATACTCGTTTATATTGTGTATAGTT
Source organism: Ostrea edulis (assembly GCF_947568905.1). Classification (NCBI taxonomy): domain Eukaryota; kingdom Metazoa; phylum Mollusca; class Bivalvia; order Ostreida; family Ostreidae; genus Ostrea; species Ostrea edulis. The sequence continues at coordinate 24,407,873 of NC_079171.1, forward strand.
CATATATACATTCTGTAGTATTTAAAATATTTTAAATTCTTGTATTTATCAAGCGGGGGTACATGTAACTTATTCGCAACATTTGCGTAGTGCAGGTCGGACTGCCTGGACAGTAGAATATGAATATTGTACAAGCAGTGCGCGTGTGTAAGATCTACTTGAAATCATACATATTTGATAGAAACGTATACGTTTGTGTCATATGGGATAAAATTTAAAATGGTTATTAAACTCATATTATATATGAAATTTACTAACATTAAATCTGCATTATACATGGAATAAAATTGGAAATTAAATTTCATTTTACGGACACGTATAAATTTACTGTAAACTCCAATTAAATCTGAGACTTCACGAATAATATAAGTTTAATGAAATATAATATCTGTAAACGCCAAATTTCATGCAGTGTCATATGCCACTTTTTAACCTACATTTTTAAATATATACCAAAGGGTTGAACATTTTTACCTCAGACAAGTTAGTCACAGTGGTGTGAAATACACACCTTTCCGATGTTTTGACTGGAAGAAATCATGTAATGTATTCGTTCGACGCTTCATTATTTTTCACTGCCATACGTGCAAGATGAGAGTTTAAAATATCGTCCAATCAAAATCGCCGTTTCAAAAAGCTCTCGATAAAAACATAAACAAGGAAGAAATATGAAAGATATTTATAGCCAACCAATTGCTATTGCATACATTCTTTGCAAAGATCGATCGAGTAAATCAACATCACTGAAATTGACAACATATTATTTTTTGATTTTTTTATATTTGAACCGGCCAGAAAATCGTTTGAAGCGGTCAATTTGGCCGGCGGCCGGTTCTTAGGGAAAACACTGGTCAGACAGTGAGTGACTTGGAGTAGTAGTCTGATACAATTAAGATATACATGTTCCCTTTATCTGTTATGGGCATTTTTCCAAGTATATCGGTGGCTATGCGTTTCATTGTAGCACTGGATTGAATTAGCTGCATAAGGGCGCGTTTACTTCGAATCCATTTCTCTTGTTACATTTGTCATATCAAGCCATGTATGTGCGCGGACATCTACCTGAAGCCCTGGCCAGTTATAACCTTGGCTGATCTTAGACACATCGAGGTGTCCAGATGATCGATTGGCATGATACTGGGCTAAGATCGTACGCCTCTCATTAATGGTACCACTGTCTGAAGCTTTTTATCTCTACCGTTTATCCCTTTTCGGTACAGGATGCTCCTGTCCACTTTCAGTAATTCAAACTGAGACCATAGGACTTGAGAACTCGACCTTCGCTGCGGAATAACGAGATTTCTTTCCTTCTGTTACCCATGTTTTAACAATAGCTTATGCTCTGTCCCTCTAATGAAGACTTTTCAAGGACATTTCTCCAGATTGTGCAACTGGCATATGATACTGGTCTGTCCTCGTTTTCTGAGATAAAACAGCTCCAACTGACAAATTGCTGGATCCGTGTCCAGAATAAACTCCTGCTTAAAAGAACTTCTCCTTGAGATCAAGGAAAGCTTTCTGGCATTCTTTTGTCCATACCATTGCACTACCTTTCTCTGTGAGCTTTGTAAATGGTTTTGCTCTTTCAACAAAACCAGGAATGAAGCGCTTGTAATAACCACATAGACCAAAGAGCGATCGGACTTCACTGACATTACACTATTTAACAGCTTTCACATTTTCAGGGTCTGTTGCAATCCCTTTATTAGATATGACATGACCCAAGTACAACACTTTCCTTGCGAAGAGAGTACATGACCAGATCCTCTGGCTTGAGTGATACCTGCTAATATGCAGAGAAGAGATATAGGGTCAAGAACCACGCATTGCCAGACAAGGTATCCAACGACTCGTCAATGTCAGGTAGTGGATACCAATCCTGGATGGTCAACTTATTTAGTTTCCTATAATGAACACAAAAGCGTGTTGTCTCATCCTTCTTACGCACAAGAAATATTCTGCTCCCCATGGGCTTGTGGAGGGTTCGATTAAATTCTACCTCCGAACATTTGGAAGAAGAAAACTTCACTCTTGATGGCCTCATAGTCGTTACTCCTGATATCAAATAATCATCATCGTGAACTGTCTTTTTAACATAGTTTCGTTAGACCTGGAGCCTCTGTCATCATTGTTACCAAGCATACTACCTTCAAACATTGGATATGAGCTTGGTACTGATGATGCACTTTGTCTTGGAAACATGGACAGGAGTCCGGTCTCAATCCCTGAATTATATAAGGATGACTGCTTTGTAGTAGTCTGGTGCATAGGAAAGGAATGGTCAAATTCTTCTTTCACTACTAAACTTTGTTGCAGCTCCTTGAGTTTTGCATCAATTATGGTAATCTCTCTAAAAATCATCCATGATGTTAACGCAAAATGTCACTGGCTTGTGTATCACTACTCTCTGTATCCCACCGCTGTCACCAAATTTATATGTAACGTTTAGGGTGTCAGACTGTCTATCTGCCTTATATCGTGGCACCGAGTCTGCGTAGTAGCAGACCTCAGAGAGCTTGGCGAAACGTATTCTCAATAGGTCTAACTGATCTTCAGGATAACTTGGTGCCCTTCAAAATATTCAAATATGCGCAACGTATATAAATGGTCTGCATGATCTTCGCTATGTCAACTTCATGTTTGCTTCTCTCCGGTCACAAAACCTCACTTAAAACTCACCAAGTCTACAGAGACATATTTAGCGGATACCAACACCTGTCGCAAACGCTAAGTACAAGGACATACCAACATCCCTTTCATAATTAATAAATAATACCCGTACAACCCTTTGTTTTACTTTCACGAATCACCCAAATGCACAATACCAATTCTTGCGAGACGAGGTCACTGAAATATTAAAGGGCGAAGCCCTCTCACGGCGGAGCTCTCCCTATAGGTACATGTATATACATGTTTAAAAGGAAAATATGGAAAACTAATGAAAAATTAAACCATACCTATGGATCTTGAAAATTTTGGCCCCAATGGCGTCGATTCGAATACTAGCGCGTGGACATGTATTTCTCCATTTTGAATCTCATGTACCCAAGTTAACGCCGTTCTGAAATGTTACATGAAATCCGTAAACGCATGTAAATCTTATTTTTAAAAAAATCATGTATAATCACTCCTCGATTTGAAACGTGATTGTACAATGCAACGTCTCCCTATGTTTGTGTATTTGCTACACACCGACGCTGAATATGACGTCACAATGCATTGTTTACATCAGTTGCATAGCGGTTCCCGCATTCAATAAATAGGCGGATCAAAAATGTCTAAAGTTAGAATACTTTGATTGAGCTCTGTCCTCACACGTTAGGTTCTAATTTTTCGAGATATGTTTGCCCTGTTATGGATCTAGAGACTAATGTCAATATTTTTTTTGCTTCGCCCTCAAACACGGTCATGCCGTAAGACATATTAATTATGAAATAAACTTTATTTTACATAATCAGCCAATGATTAAAGGGGAGATAATTCTATTCAATACTGCGTTCCTTGCTATATATGCTTTTACAAAGTTTGCCTGTTAAATGAAAAACAAAGATGGAAAGAAGACTATATATGTGACAATCAATAGTGAAGCAAAGTTTAAAAGAATAAAATATATTATATCCATGACAATACTAGGTACGAATGTCCATACAACGTTTACTTCAAGATTACAGATTTCTTCAAAAGCTGGCAAATATCGCTTATCGCCGCGTTATATACTGATGTGCACTCGAACTAACCTAGGGCGCTTTCGTAATGCACAGCAATAAAACCCGGCTTACGTAATAGCTAGATACACCCGAGCCCAACTTTTCCGAGCCCGACCGTTAATCATCACAGTATGAAACTCGATCATTATTATCTAGACCGATTGTGTCCCCTGTTGAATTTGTAAGATCCAGATCGAACACATATCCCATGACCCTTAATTATGAGGTTAAAGATCAAAGCTACATCTACTTCAAATCCATTAGGCCTATATATACAATGTATATATATCATTACTAGCAATAAGGTTAATTTAAGAAATAAATTTCATTTTTGAAAATACATTAGGGCATGCTCAACTGCGATGCTTTACGCCAGCATACACTGTACATTATGAAGTGCTTTAAATTCGCTAAAATCATTGTTCACATTCATGAGGGAATAGCTATTAGATAACGATATCGAAGGTAAAAAATGGAAATGTAAATATACTGTAATAAGGATATTAATTTTCTGTTAAAAACAAATGCCTATGGTCCATGTATTGCATTTTGTTTTGTTTCAGTATTGGTGTACCAGAGTATCGATATCCCGTATATCAGGTCATCTGTTTGGATATGTGTAGATCAAAACTTCCATACGTGAAGCAAACGGATGCGAGTGCGAGAGGAGTGTGTGTGTGTGTGTGTGTGTGTGTGTGGAATGTGTGTGTGTGTGAGAGAGAGAGAGAGAGAGAGAGAGAGCCGTTTATAAGGTCTTTCACGAAGAATTTTCTTGTAAATATTGTTACGTGCAACTTGTCCTGTCTACCTAAAAAGTACTGAATACAGATAAGACACAGTGTTCCAGTTTTTGTAACCCTCACTGAATTAGCGAGAATAAATGTTTGGATACTGTGTGTAGTTTCATTTGAGTAATAGTGCCAAAATATACTTCTCCTGAAAATTGAAGCTGGCGGTTGAGGTACCTCTTTAATATTTGATGTAAACTGTTTTGTCCTATTGACCTGACTAAGTAATTACTGATAAGAAGCATTGTCATTGACTAAGATGGTTCTGATTCTGTCCGTGGTTTTACTGGGCTATTTGTCTGGTACTTGTGCCGGTCTTGAGGATCTACAAACCGAAAATGAGGACTTGTCATTGCGAGAATTAGTACTGGAACTGAAGAACACCATATCATACCAGAAAAGGAGAAATGAGGACAGAGCACGAGCATTAGAAGACATGAACGAAAAACAGTCAAAAGATATCGCAGTACTTACACAGAAGATGAAGGAACAAGAGGAGGAGAATTTAAACTTGATTAAGATGAAAGGCGTATGTGAAGAAAACGCGAGGAAATTCGAAAATCTCCTCGGTTTCACTAAAACGTTGATAGGAGGACAGCCATCGGACCTGAATACTTCTTCCATCCACCCGACCGTGACTCACACACCAGATTCCTCATCACTGTTTCGAAAAGGTATTTCATGAGCTAAAAAATACCGTTCAACGAGAGCCTTCACGAAATTACAACTGGATTTCAATCGAAATTTATTAGCCGAGTTGCGTAGCAAATCTCGGCTTTTAAATTGGCGAAGGATGGGCGTCCAGTCGGGCGGGCGGGGTCCACAATTAGCTTGTCCGGTCTCTTAACTTTCATACTTTTTGGTGCATCTTTGTGAGACTTACATAAGTAACATAACATGATCACATCCAAAAGAGGAAGGTTCCTATTAATTTCTTTACACAGGGATTTGCCAAACTCGGACCTTCGGCTAGCCATTGATGAATTGCCAACACAGCCAACCATCCTCATTGGCAATTCACCCTTTTCTTTCCAGGTTGAAAAATCATCTCCAGCATTCTATCTTTTTCAGGATTTTCAGTCGGAGTTCATCCCAGTCTGTACTAAGTTTTAAACCAATTTCGAACACTGCTTTTCTGTTACTATAATTCAGAAAAATATACTGACACCAGTATATTTCAGTGGCGGGTTGGGGGTGTCTTCTTTTTTGTTTTACCACACCCAAACATATAAAAGATGTGGTGACTACAAATGAAGGGAAGAAAGAACAATAATTTCAGTCTAAAATGTATTAAAATGCACCATTTTAAAGCATTCTTTTCAAATGGGTTACCCCCCCCCCCCCCAATCCCACAGTAAGGTAAAGATCTGCCACTGTATTCGAGTGCAACCTGATGTTATAATAGAACAGACGTAGCTCAAGAATTGCAAATTCACATGAAATTATGCTACACTAAAAATTTCTTCGAAAAAAAATGTATAATTCAAATCCAACAAAAAATCACAGACTGATTGAAATGGATCACAGATTAAAATGTGTCACAATGAGGGAAATTGGGATGTTTTGGAGAATTGACAAGTTCAATGCAGAAAGAATTAAAAGGATCAGCAAATGATGTCATAATACTTGCCCTTTGACTTCTAAATATCAGGGCTCTACCATATATAAATCTCATGCAAATGATTATGCACGTTTTTAATGTATGCTCGAGAATGTCCAATATATAGGATGTTTTCTGTTCGTTTTTCACAGGGTAAATAATTGATATTGTTCATTCCAAATATAACTGATTATTGCATTAGTATACCTTTTTTTCTAGCATGTTTTCAAAGAAATGAATTTAAACTAATTTCACGTGTTTTCAACTACGTGAAGTAAATTAGTTTAATGGAGTATGAACTCCACAGATCCATTCTTAACATTAATTCATCATGAATTATCCACATTTTAGAATACTGAATGTCTGATATCATCATTGAAAAACACTAGATATCTATAGATTTGATGTTTACCTAGAAATGTAAACCTGAGTCGGTCAAAAACAGGCACCTATATTCTTAGTCAGGTTAGTGTTACATAACTATGATAAGTTTATTGGATTGGCTAGTTCTGCTTTGAGCTCATTTAATTACAAATGAAAATTAGCCATGGTGCATCGATTATTCTGACCACAAACTATGCCGAAAATCTGCTTTAAATTCATAACTAATTACGCAAAAAATTAAAAGTAAATACCTAAGCATTTCAACACCTATATAACAATATTTCATTGACATAGTTGATATGAAAAAGGTAATTGCTTTTCCATATTAAAAAACACAATAAAGGAAATTCGAGTCAAAACTTTGTTTAGAATTAGACTGGTAGAGTGTGATCATGATTCGCATTTATTCATACTAGCAATTAAATCATCGACAATATAAACAATAATATTTACTTTTTCTTTTTAAACCACTATCTTACTTTCAAGGTATTGTTATCATAATCATAATGGAATAAATCAGTCGAGACTCGAGTACAGGACGGCATTGGTGGGATGTCGATCTCGATGATTCTTGCATGTAAAATGAATAATTATTAGTAAGTTTCTGTTGATTTTATTTTTCTAAAGGAGCTGCATTAGTTATATAATTTAATATATTAGTTAAAATGCACGTCTTCTCATTAAAATATGTACATAAATGAAGTTCATATGCCGATCACATTTTCAAATGTAGAATACCAAAGCATTTTCTGGTTTTTTAAAACAAAATAATTCAATAATACAAATTGTTTTATTATCTTTTTTTTCATCACCATACTTCAAGAGAATTACTGATTACAACCATATAAAATGTTTACAATTACCTATGGGTCGAATTATGCGAGCATCGAACAGCAGGGCTACCGCTATATTTAGAGCGACCCTGATCACCAGCGACAGCGATCACCGCTACACCGGTCTCTAACTTTCATACTACTTGGTGCGTCTTTGTCAGACTTGCATATTTTGATCACATCCAAAAGAGGAAGGTTCCTATTTATTTTGAGGTCAAAAGGTCAAAGTCTCCTTTTCACTATATACTGTAGATTTGAGCCTGCCTTTAACTTTTGTAAATCCGAAGGCCAAAGATCAAGGTCATTATCACAGTAAATATATATTGTGGCCATTCAAAGCTTCATACTTATAAACTATATTAAATTCGTGCATGTTTTTACTTCGAGAATGCAAGCTTGCATAATATCGTAGACTGCAACACGGCTATACGCATCTTTGATGCGTTTGAACGATTTTGTTTAGTATGTTGGACAATGCACAAATTTCCATCAAGACATCTCGTAGAGTTGCTTATGCCCTATTCGAGATTTACTTCACTCAAACAGTCGGGGGACGTCACCAGCTGTAGGTGAAGTGCCATAAAGTTTTGACCTATGCAGGATGTTCAATGCCGTAGCAGTAGGTTGTTTTTATCGTGACATATGCCCCTCGGATTTTAGGTCTCATTTGAAAGGCCAATGACTCGTTTCTAATGACAGATGTTTAGCAAAGGCACAATCACGAGGGGATCGGAGATCTAACCCGGAACCCCTTAGGATTGCGAAAAACTAGAGCGTACCAGACTAGGATTTGATCCCGGGCCCCCTGAATCTCCAGTCAGGTGTTCTACCACACTGAGCTATCTGGCCACCGGCGATCGAATCAGTCTGACCCTACATTCTTCCTTCCTTGAATATGAAATACGGTGGCATCCATGAGTGAATTTGATGCATTGCCAATTGACAATGCATCAAATTCACTCATGGATGCCACCGTATTACATCCGAGATATATGTCGAGTGAGCGAGACATTCGAGGAGTTCCGATTGGGGACGAGGTTACAGATATATAATCCCCGTCTGGTTAATTGCATTATCTCCCTTCCTGTTACAGTGTAAAGTGGGCATAACACTCTATTACCACTAGGCTGCCGTTACCGGTCAGTTCAATGTGAAAGTATTTTTTATTAATTGTCAATATCGTTACAGACATACTGCTGGCACCACAGCGGTTATCCTCACAGCCTTCGGAGAACGCGGTAGCTTTCTACGCTTATCTATCTCGTACAATCCCTAGTCCAAGTATACACTATGTCTTGGTCTTTGACACTGTGATTACCAATGTTGGAAACGGTTACGATCATCATTCCGGAGTTTTCCTCGCTCATCGTACTGGAACTTATGCATTCACTTGGTCCTTTAGGATTCAAAATGATGCGCATATATCCACTGAACTAATCATCAACGATTTAGCTGTAGGTGCCATTTATTTCGATGCTGAAGGTGGTGTTGGTGGAAATGAGGGCGGAACGGTGGTTGTCCATGTTGACCAAAGTGATGATGTATTTGTTCGAACGACCAATGTCGACAATCTTGGGGACATTATAAGTGATCATATAGGTAGATCTTATTTTGCTGGTTGGATGATTGGTTAGAGGTCATCTTGGAATCCTGTACGCCCAATGGGTTAGCCATTGAAAATCAGTAAATTGCTTGTACCAAAAGGTTTTATCATATGTTATTAGGCCCGTAGTAGTCCAGTCAAAATAAATATAACCGGGACAAAACTGCAAAAGAATTTATTTCTATCACATATCATTATACATGATGATAGATACAAATATCTGTACAACATATCAAAAATCTAAAGAAATCTACAGCGGGGAAAGTCCAAAATATCGTGTTTTAATTTATCGCATGCCAAAACAATTCACCGTTGCAATTTCAGGCTTCCACAGACAACGTTAACTTGGCTACCACGCCAACATTTCACAACAAACCGCAATTTCTGCATGCTCCACGCACTTTTCATGGTATGTGGCGAGGGTATATTAGTTCACATCATAATATCAACATAGTAGGTTTGTTGAAGAATCCTTACATGTACATCAAAATAAAGGTGTTGCGTATGACACACTTCTCGTCTGCTAAGCCCATTTCAGAATTTAGATTCCTTCAGAAATCTAAACAATTTCGCATTAGATTGTAATACGAGCAGACATAAAACATTATAAGACGTGAATTGAGAGAATGACCGGAAGATTGATTTTAAAATTACTTTCGATTTAAGACTGACCTTTATCGAAATTTTACGCTTGCGATTTCATTGCTATGGAAGCCCATATGGAGGAAAATTAAATAATTAGAAACAAAATAATATCAACATTGGCCTTTCAAACGTTTTAATTTATGTTTGTACTTAAATAATTTGAAAATTGATTTGTACATCTGAAAACAGTAAAATCAGTCAATAACAAATCATTTGGTCTCCGAGAACAGTTTAAATAGCAGTCTCGCTAAAGCCATGCAACTGGAAAAATTGACTGTCAGATTTAATTATCAAGGAAATCTTCATGAAGTTGCGCATCAATTTTTTTTCAATGTTCTATGCATAAAATTGTAAGCCTTGAAACGCAATTATACCTCACCACTTACATAGAATGAGTTGAAATAACGGTTTGCATGCACGGGCACCCCCCCCCCCCCCTCCACCCCCCCTAGTGAATGCTCTGCACGATGTTCCACAAAACGGTAGACATGACCTGCACAGTTTGACTTCTTATTTAATTGACTTTATGTAGTTCTTCACGGGTACGATTCAAACATAAAATGCATTTCAATATTTTTAATCATGCAAAAAGAAAAAAATATTGTTTACATACGTATTCGTAACAGTTAGAGTGAAGGTTCTTTATCCGGCCATCGCCTTGACCATAACATGGGACCTCCGTTTTTAAAATCCCGGCACATGACTTTCATTTCTAATGCCAGGAGTGTGACAAAGAGAAAGTCACTACTTACACTAACCCCGTGAGGATTCTGGTTAGAATAGCTCCTCAGTACCCCTTACCTGTCGTAAGAAGCGACTAATGGGGGCGGGTATTTTCGGATGAGACCCCGTGTCACTTAAGAAATAAGATATCATTTTTTAATGTTGTTGGGATATGACATGAAGTTGGTCACGTGATCAAATCCTACAACGCCCGAAGGGCGTTATAGTAGATTTGATCACGTACCAACTTCTTGTCATATCCCAATAACATTCAAAAATGATATTTTATTTCTTATATTTATATTCTCTATTTTGATTTTTGTTCTTAGCGAGCTTCCATGATTATGTAGCAGATGACCAAAATAACGATCGTATAACACAAAATATAGTTCGTAAGAGTATTATCGAATAAAAAATTAGGAACGATATCAAAGAAAATATAAGATACAGAAATTTAATTGAAAATGTTAAAAAAAAAAAAAGAAAAAAAGACGAACATGTGTAAAAATAAAGGTAATTTAGAGCGTAAAGTTAACTGAAATGACGACAAGAAGAGCGGAGTAAACTAAATCTGTGGTGTGATTTGGTCGCGATCAGCGATGGAGAAACTGGCGCGGCGTCGGTCTAGCTTACTAAGTTGAAAACGCAATTGTTGATCACAGATTTCGACAGAAATTCAAAGGATTTGAGAGAATTGATGGTGGATATGATGGGTAAAGTTACCGTGAAGCTCTTAGTCAGGTTTTTGGAAAGAAACAACGCTATGTTCATCGTTAGGACTCGTGGTTGTAGCCATGCAGGAGACGATTCAAGACAGTAGGACAGATTTAGACCAAGTGCAGGTAGGATGCGTCTTTTATTTACCTTCAGTGTGTGTAAATTAAAATAAAAACGAACTGACGGAGTTTTTGTTCACTTGAGAGATTTCTGTTGTAGGATTTTAATGAAGACTCGCACCGGTACCCTGACATGAACATGTAAATTTTTCGAGCCTCGAAACCAGCCTCGCTTATGATCATGCCGAGTCATAGCCGTGATGGAAGTTGCCAGGAAACAACAGGTTAACTTACCATCATGAAGTAAATACATGTAGGCTTATAACTCTGCCTACATGTTTTCGCTTCCAATATCATAGAACTTTATTTTATAAATTCGCCATGCAGAAGTTGCAGACGGTGTTTAAAACTGTATAAAATGAAACAACAGAACGATATATGTTTAATGTTTCTATTTTATAAATTGATGAAATTCTTGTTTGTTTATAAAATAAACTGTATAAATATCCTGCTGCGTTTATTTCTGTTATGATGTCATTGCAGTGGCGGATCCAGGGTTTACGAAAGAGTGTGTGTGAAAGTCAAGTATTAGCCAAAATGCTTAGCCATTTTGGGTGCCCATCTGGAATTTTACTCACACTGTTTCTATTATCTAAATTTGTGGCGAGAGGGGGAGGGGGTCAAAATCCTCCACTGCATTGCATAAGCAAGAAGCCAGGTGAAAATATTGAAGCGGTGATTGTATTCATACGCAAGAACAAACTGATCACATGACCAAATTCATGTTACACGAAATTGAACATCAATTTCAATAGTACTGTCATATAAGGAAGTGCATTGGCAAATGTAAATATATATAGCACAATAAAAATCCCTCCCTGCTCAAAGGCACCGAGCATAGGCGTAAATTTTGCAGCCTTTCAGCAACAATGGTCACGTCTCCATATGAGTGAAAAATTCTTAAACTGGACGTTAACAATAACAACTACTACATGTACATGTACTTACACTAAATGTCTTGAGCCAGGATTGAGATATTTACAAAATAAAATTCTTTTAATTTTAAAAATACATAAGGACATATTTACGCCAGGCGGCATACTTAGGGCATGTATTAAAAGTATGTTGAAACAATGTGTTGCAATTCACGCCTTCATGTATAAAAAAAAAAATGATATTTATTTCTTATATCTACATTTTAGTTCATATCTGTAGAAATTCCCAGGTGTTAAAATAGACATCCTGTATTTATCAAGATACATATACACGCATTGGTCACAACTACATCGTATTTATGAGGAAATGGCTATCATTACAATATGTAGAGATATCAAAGGCAAGAACACAAAAAATGTAAATATGCATATATATATATATATATTTTTTTTTAGATCAGTACGTTATTCTTGCTATTTGAGGTATATATTTATATATATATATATATATATATATATATATATATATATATATATATGAATATTGTACTTCGAAAGTAGGTAAAGCATCTTATAGACAGAGAAAATGTCAATAATTGTTTTATCATTCTACTGAATAATTTTCAAAATATCCAAACTGGTTATTAGATCCTAGAAACAAACTACACCTGGTTCGTCATCTAAACGCAAAACTTAGTCGAAAGTGATTAGAAATGTGCGGTTGTCATAGATTCCTATGCTCGGTCATTTTTAGATAGGGCTCGATAAGTACTACCAGAAATCAACAACTGTTACTCCGGTTCGTCATAGAGGTAGTTAGTCAAGTCACCATTTCCTTACAATTATTGCAAGATAGTTTGAGTAGAAAGTCTGCATTGAGTTACCAAAAAGAAAATTAATCATATTAATTTTGAAATTCTCTATTTATTTTTGGTCTGATATTGGAGAAATTAAATTCACCTCGAATGCAAGTAACGTTTTAACTTTTCTCAGTTCGATTTTGGCCAATTGAAAAGCATGGAATTTCATAATCATTTAAGATAACGGAAAAAAATAAAGAAAAAGAAATCCAAAAGTTGAAATTGAATCTCTATTTTTCAGAGATCCTTTTTGGGAAATGTGCAATGTGCATTTAATGATTATGCTTGAATATACTTGCATAAATGTTACAGCTTTAAGAACAACTCTTTGCTGAGTGCTGACCACGTGACTGTTTTATCAGCAATACCACTGGTGTGCTATTTTCTCACCAACTCTTGATTGGTTGGTTGTTTTGTGTCTCATCGAGAATTTTCACACACGTCACGACATGCACCAGCGGTAGGTGAAGTATCACAAAGTTAGACCTTTACATGTATATGGTTAGCACACAGGGCCATGACAGTGGGAGTTCTTTAACGTACCAACATGCAGCAACACCGCGGGATCTCCGGTTTTAAAGTCATATTCGAAAGACCAGCCGTGATTCTCACCTTTAGATGCCGAGCGTTTGGCAAAAGAGCAATCAGTTACCCATGTCTATGTTTCTATAAGGCTGATATGGCCCTATCTCGAATGGGGCTCGAATTCTCACAATCTCCCGGTTATGAAGCGAACGCTCTACCATTGACCAACCCTTGGATCTGTGCAAATCCAACTTCTTTTTACCATTGTTTTCTTTTTGACCTCATGTAAAGAAGGTACGCGAAATGCATACATTACAAAAAGATTCAGAAAGTAAAAATAAATCAAGAATGAAGAATCATTTTTTTCACCTGGGATAAAATCAAATAGTTTACATTTCCATACGTTATGATATAACGTGATTATGGATGCATTAATTAAACATATTAGTTCGAGAAAAAAAGAACTTTAAGAAAAATTTCAGTTTTTGAAAGTTTATGAGATGCATGACTGTACATTTATACCTCGAGACTCTTCACAGCGCGTTTAGTGTTAAGAGGCTCGGGGTATCTGTATCTGATATACTTTCAAAAACTGAAATATTTTTCTATATATATACCTATAACAAGGTGGCATTCAAGATCGTAACTAAGTTAGATTTCTTCCTAGGTTTATTGAACGTACTGTATGAATGAACGCTTAGTGCTATCCATACTTTGAGGTAGCATAGACGTATGCTCAACTTAGTAGCACTACATTAATCTAGCATTACGTAGCTGCTAGTATCTTGAACGTAGTCTAGGCTACATGTATTGTTCAGTTATGGGTTTTTTTCTTCTGCAGAAGGTTAACTTCTAAAACGAGGTAAATCTTTTGGTATCAAAACCATTGAAGGTGGATACTGCAAGTTTCTGGAATATTCTGCAAAGTATCATCAGTTTGGTAATATCATTGGTTTGAATATATTTTTATTGTAATATAATTATAAACGGATCGAGAAATATCCTTGCAGATTTTTACTTCTGTTAACCTTGGCCCTGTGTTTCACACAGGATTTCAGATGCATTGTGATACTTAGACGCTGTGGATATTATTTTGCTTCTCAACATGCGAGTTTGACCTTGCTTGTGAATTATGACCTCGAACACTCAAGGTGTTATTACTTTTCACAACAGTGTTCATTAAGATTTGACGTAACTTAGAAATACATCATAGTTGATGCAATTTTAAAAAGTGGTTTTCAAAGATTTTAAAAATATTTTCATTTTGCAGAGGAAATTCAGATTACTGTTTCTAAATGTTCTTGCAATTGCTATTTATTTGATATTATGATAAAATATATTTGAAGAAAATATGTGTGTTTCGAAAAAGATATCGGGACAATTTCATTTGTTTAACTATTCAGCACAGAATTTTGTCCGTCATTGTATGGTTTCAACGATTTTTCCTTTGAAATACGAAAACTTTATATGATAATTTATAATATTTCCCTAAGTCAGAAATCATTAGATTTTTTATATATGTTACTTCGATACATGTAGATTTGATTTATAATAACAAACATTCTGTTGCAATTTTGTCACGGTTTGGCATTTTTGGGGTCATTTTGACTGGACTATAGCGTTTTGTAAAACGGAAGGGGACTATAGGTTTCTTCGTCTGCTCGTACCTCTGTCTGTCAGTCAGTCTGTACCATTGGTTTTCCAGACATTTTTCCACTATGCTTTCGAGGATTTATTTGAAACTTACAGTGTAGTTTCAGAGTGGCAAACTACAGATCGAGTTCGAATTTCCTTACGCTTTATTTACAGTTGTGAAATAAATCAATTTTAATATTTTCATGGTTTTATATTCATCGAGATTGTGTACCGATCTGGACCACGTGTACGCAGCACATTGATAGTTAATGAATGTCTATTGATTGATAAACTTTTGGTAAATGTTCATCGTATTACACTAACTAACATAAAGAATGTACACTTACCACCAAATATGGTAACACCATAATCTACTTTTGTTTTCACATGCATGTACCCAATGAGCAGATACTTTACAAAGAGATAATATTACCCACAATGCAAATATATTGAATAAGAATTCTAAAAATATCGAATAAGAATGACATGACTATCGAATAAGAAGGACATGATTATCGAATATGAATTACATGCTTTTGAATATGAATAGCAAAATTATCGAATATGAATGACATGATTGTCGAATATAAATAACATAATTTTCGAATATAAATGACATGATTATCGAATATGAATGATAAGATTATCGAATATGAATCACATGTTTTTGAATATGAATGAAAAGATTATCGAATATGAATCACATGTTTTTGAATATGAATGAAAAGATTATCGAATATGAATCACATGTTTTTGAATATGAATGAAAAGTTTAGAATATGAATAACAATTTATTGAATAAGAATGACATGTTTTTGAATATGAATAACACGTTTTAGAATAAAAATAACATGTTTTTGAATATGAATGATAAAATTATCGAATATGAATAAAACTTTTCGAATATGAATGATATGCTTTAGAATATAAATTACAAGTTTTCGAATATGAATAACAAGATTAGTATAATTGTGCAACGTTTTACACGCCATACAAAACCTTTATGAATAAAATAAAACTTGTATGTCAAATAGTTTAGTATAAATAAAAATGCACTACTGATTGTTATTGTTTTACTAGTAAGTATATTTTATTAATACATGTTGATTTCGAATTCATACAGGAATGAAAATATTGAAAGTATAATTTTGTAAATGTTATGTGTCCATTCAGAGTCCTTTGTGATCCCGGATAATTCGGCAGTCAGCTGTTGTCCAAATAATAAAGTTGCAGCAATAAAATTCTATCACTATGCAATGTTCTTTGTCCACTAAGAATTCTTGATGATCCGGATAATTTTGCATGCAGTCGGCTATAGTCCCAACAATCGAAACACAATAATTCATATTGCACAAAAGCGGCCCTCTGGTGATAGTAAGGATGGCTGGACTTGAGGGAGAAAATACTCTTCCTGTATTCTAAATGTAACAAAAGGTCTATAATATAATGTACAGTGAAGACTATAAAAAGAAAATCCACAATAAACAGGCGTCAATTATACAGATGATACACATTCTACAAATTCTCTATCGCACTATTGGAACCACTGAAATTACTCTCTCCGACATTTGCCTCCTAATATCCGTAGACAAGAAGTCCCCCCCCCCCTCCCGCCCTGTAATTTCTTGCTAAATATATACAAAGTTAATCAAGCCATAGATAATCAAGTTATCTTAATATTACCAATTTCACTCATGAATTTATGCTCTCACAATTTGACTTATACGAGCCATTTCAAGAGTACTCGACATGTAAAACAAGTAATCTACAGTTCTTTATCATATATAATAGGCATGCTATACATATTAAGGTAATTCCCCATACCACGTCAAATAACGTTAGAAATGTTATTCACGAGTCACGAACGTTATAACACATTCAACGAACCCGATGGTATTTTGGTGAATTTTGTAGACCGTATTAGGACTGATTGTTTGAAAGCAAATAACAAAAATTTAGAATTAAAAAACAACATACATTGTACGAATTGCAATAATGCAAACAAGCCGGTTTTATACAAGAAAACGCTCGGGAGAGAAAATGCTTATAAATAGTTATATACATCGCGAAGTCGTAAACTCTCCATACACATTGTGTAATGACACACAGTCGTTCAGTAATTTCCGTGAGATTTCTGCATATATTTCAGATTATGATGTTAAATCGTGTTGCCAATTTTCATTGTATCTATTGTAGGCCATTTCTTTTGTGTGATTTCTGATAATTAATGACAGGTAGAAATATCGAATCTCCTATTCAACAAAATGCAAATTTTTGTGTGCTACATGTACTGACAGTCATATATTTTTGTTTTATTATACTTTCATGTAAAATACTCGAACCTGATTGGTCGAGAAGCATTTGAAAAAACATATTGTTACCCTCTGAGAACAAAAAACACGCGCCCCAGGGTGATAGTATCTAGCAACGGGTAACAGTACTTGACAACGGGTGATATTATAAAAAATTATCACATGCGTCAAATTTATGCGCGTACGGTTCGCCGTAGATTGCTAGACGACGTCGTTTGAGCGTTTGTAACAAACGCGAGTACGAAATATCGCATGGCAGTGATTGATCAAATGTCAACAGACGTAAGTTTTTCTGCTTTCCAGTTAACATAACATTCAGTAATATGTACACGGTGTGACCGTTGGACCGAGCGAAGCATGTAATGGTCATTGGAGTGTCCCAAGTGGTAATCATAATTCCGTTAAGTATGGTAGATTATGATTCATTTAAAAATATATATTTTGAATGAAATTTTCCTTGCGCTAAACACCCAGTAACATCTCAATATTGGGGACAACAGTTATACAGGATCCGCCTATTCATTGAACGCGGGAAATAAAACGCAACGTAAACTGTGCATTGTGACGTCACATTAAGCCTCGACTTTTTTCTCTTTTTCAAAGCAAACAATTATAAACAACAATAATACATTCCGTATGCAATGAAAAAGGCCGTTAAAACTAAACAAAATTTACCAATAAATTCAAAATCGTAAAAAAGTAACCGTAATTTTATCGTATATTCTTATTCAAAGAAACTCATGAACTCGTTCATCTATTTAGTCGTATTACGGTTTTATATGTATTTATTTCCTAAAACTTGTTACAATGATAATTATACTATTCACTTTGAACAAATTGGGTATTTAAATTACGAATTGCACGTCAGAGTCTTCTATTATTGGCATTCAAAATAAAACACGAATAAATGTTGAAGCAGGTAATGAAAAAATAAATGGCGGCGCCCATATGGATCACGAAAATTTCGGTGAACGTATATAGAGATTATCTCTTTTTCTTTTGCTGATTTTGACTTTTTTCTTTTACATACGTGTTACCTTTAGAGCCTTGCTTCGCGGACGGGCCTTCGGCCCGTCCGAGCTTCGCTCGGTATGATAAAACAAATATTGCATGTAGTTGAGGGGAACATTGAAATTTTCACCCCTCGAGAAACCATTGTCAACCTCGGCTACGCCTCGGTTGACAATGGTTTTCTCGGGGTGAAAATTTTCAATGTTACCCTCAACTACATGCAATATTTATATAATGTTTTCCTTATAATTTATATAAACCTGAAAGAATACGATCGATATCGTCAAGATCTTAATAGAATATATGGATAATCTAAAGCTATACTGACATTGTACCCCCCCCCCTCGTAATTCTTTAAATATTTATTTACACGACAAAAATCGCTTTTGGGGCCCTCCGAATCCATAATAAATGTGCATTTACATGAACATGTATGTGCATATCTCCGTTGTGTCTAATGATATCAGGGTGTTCAATTTAGATCAGACGCTGACAGATTTATCACATATGTGTAGGACCTATTTCTATGTCTAGGTGTCGTACGTTTGTGCTCTTGTACATACAGTATAGATCATGGGTGTTGTAATGTAATTTTCTTTTTCTAGCCGGACATGACCTTTACTGATGTTTTGATTAAAACGTCTCGGAATGTACGCGATAATTTCATGTTGTTAAGACTCGCATCGCATGGTTGTGTCGTATTGTTAAAAACTACCAGGAAATAAAAATTACCAAAGGAATGCAGAACTCGGATGTTTTAGAATATTCGAATTTCCCAAAATTTGTAACTTCAGCATAGGTTAGCATTCTCTGGATGAGCGTTAAAATGCACAACTCATTCTGATCTACATAACTTTGTTCCAACTAGATCTGGCAACATAATTTTATTTATTTTTTTCATCTATTGTGACGTCATGTCAGTGTTCATGCAGGGTTTGACACTAAGGCACGTCCGACCGACTCAGTCTACTAAATGTAGATTTACTAGTCCGACTGGTCTTCTAAAAAGATTAACTGTAGAGTTTGCGAGCCGCATGATGACACAATCTCAAGTTTTAGTTCTAATAAATAAGTCGCGGTCGGAAGTGATGTTTTACGACATCTACTCGATGTTAATGTGTGTAAAGTTATGCTTTTGACGAATTTATTTTCATTTTAAAAAAACCCAATTTATTTGAATCAAATATAAGAAAGTGTTTATCAAATTAATAAATTACGTCGCAAACAGCCATTTTTCGGTGTTGACATATGTGCGGGAATGTCTCTATATTCAAATACGACTTCTCGTCCTCAAGAAAAGATGTCCCAAGAGAAAAAAAGTAAAAGGTTGGGAAGAAATAAAGCAGGGCTTATGAAATAGGAATTTAAAAAACGGTTCAGGTCAAAATGAGAGAGTATTAAATTGAAAGACGAAACTAAAGCTCTTTTTTTTGAGACAATTAAGTACGTTTTCGTTCATGCAAACTTAATGTTTGACATTTGAATTAAGTACATTTAAATATGGAAAAACTATCAGTTTCTGGAAAGTTGGTCGGGGCTAGTGGATTTAAGGTCAGGTCTAGCAAAAATCGTTTGAAGTAGCCCGACTGGTCTAGTGCTCAGAAAAGTAAATGTCAAACCCTGTCATGTGACGTAGGCTATGGATTTAGTCAATCGTAACTACTCGGCTATTTCCGTAACCGCAAATGAACCTCGTATGTGGATCGACGCCATCAGAGTTGGTTGCTACGCATACATAAACGTAACTTTGACGTCACAGTCGAACGTTACACTATGAAACGTGAACACTCAAATGCATCTAAGATATTGGCATAATCTTGTTATTAGCACCGCGGTGCTAATAATATTTGACGTTTTTTTACGTAACGTCAGAAGCGTTAAAAGTTATAGATATATCATTATTTGATGATTTCTAATGAAATTTCTGTTTAAAATAAAATCCAGAGAAAATTTAAAATTTAATTTTTTATTCGTATTTGAAATAAATGGTCATCCCATACTAAAAATGGCACGTTTTGATCTGTGGAATGCGCAAAACTAATTTGCACCGCGGTGCTAATAACAGGAGTATATATAGAGAAACGACGTTCATATAAATACCTCAAAACTTATTCGCACCACGGTGCTAATAACAGGAGTATATATAGAGAGACGATGTTTTAAAAATCAAGATTATAAGCTCTACGAAGGGAAGTATTCCCGGGAGTAGGGTTTCTTTGGGGGATTTCATTAACAACAAAAAATGGGGTTTGGAGATTTTTGGGGGTTATCACTGTAAAAATGGCACGTTTTCATCTATGGAATGGCCAAAACTAATTCGCACCGCGGTGCTAATAACAGGAGTGGCATAATCTTGTTTTTCGCTCCGCGATAAAGTGTAAGATTTATTTTTCCTTTAGTAAGAGTTATTTGCTCTTTAAATTTGGTTTATTCCGTTAAATTACTATAGGAATATGCAAATTTTCAAACATTTGTATATGGCACAGGTGAAAGAAGTATAAATTAAAACAATCTTGTGGTTGGGGGTGGTGTAATTCATCCCGCGGAGTATATACAGGAGTATATATAGAGAGATGATAAAGAAGAAAGCCATATGTAAACACATGGTTTGCGACTCATTCAATAGAATGCCTTCCATCAAAGGTACAGGTAGTGTATAGGACTTCATTTATTCATCGCAATTTAAGTCAAAACACCCCCCCCCCTTTAATAAAATGCAATATGCATTACTGTTCATCTTGATACGTGGTCTTTATTAAGATGCGACATTAATTTCAAGACAAATATTTATTATTGTCTATAACAGAATAAAGTACAAATATGCATTAAAGTTCAACTTGAATTTATATTCCGTTATCAAATTAACTGTACAAAAACATTTCTTTTTGTTTATAACGGAGTAAAATGCAAATATGCAATACTGTTCATCTTAATACATGCGATTTATTCCTGTATCAAATTAATCTGAAGAAAAACAGGCATAATCTTGTTATTCGCTCCGCGATAAAGTGTAAGATTTATTTTTCCTTTAGTAAGAGTTATTTGCTCTTTAAATTTGGTTTATTCCGTTAAATTACTATAGGAATATGCAAATTTTCAAACATTTGCATATGGCACAGGTGAAAGAAGTATAAATTAAAACAATCTTGTGGTTTGGGGTGGGGGCATTCATCCCGCGGAGTGAATAACATGATTATGCCACAGTAGTATATATAAAGATGAAGAAGAAAATGTACTTTTTCTTGTGAGCTTCAAATGTACGAAAGCCATATGTAAACACGTAGTAGACGGTCATGCTTTGCGACTCATTCAATAGAATGCCTTCCATCAAAGGTACAGGTAGTGTATAGGACTTCATTTATTCATCGCAATTTAAGTCAAAGCCCCTCCCCCCCCTTTAATAAAATGCAATATGCATTACTGTTCATCTTGATACGTGGTCTTTATTAAGTTGCGACATTAATTTCAAGACAAACATTTATTCTTGTCTATAACGGAATAAAGTACAAATATGCATTAAAGTTCAACTTGAATTTATATTCCGTTATCAAATTAACTGTACAAAAACATTTCTTTTTGTTTATAACGGAGTAAAATGCAAATATGCATTACTGTTCATCTTAATACATGGCATTTATTCAGTTGTAACAATAATTTTAGAAGAAACATTTCTTCTTGTCTATAACGGAATAAAGTGCAAATATGCATTAAAGTTCAACTTGAATTTATATTCCGTTATCAAATAAACTGTACAGAAACATTTAATGTTTGTTTATAACGAAGCAAAATGCAAATATGCAATCTTGTTCATCTTAATACATGCGATTTATTCCTGTATCAAATTAATCTGAAGAAAAACAGGCATAATCTTGTATTCGCTCTGCGATAAGTGTAAGATTTATTTTTCCTTTAGTAAGAGTTATTTGCTCTTTAAATTTGGTTTATTCCGTTAAATTACTATAGGAATATGCAAATTTTCAAACATTTGCATATGGCACAGGTGAAAGAAATATAAATTAAAACAATCTTGTGGGGTGGGGGAATTCATCCCGCGGAGTGAATAACATGATTATGCCACAGGAGTATATATAGAGAGACGATAAAGAAGAAAATGTACTTTTTCTTGTGAGCTTCAAATGTACGAAAGCCATATGTAAACACGTAGTAGACGGGTCATGCTTTGCGACTCATTCAATAGAATGCCTTCCATCAAAGGTACAGGTAGTGTATAGGACTTCATTTATTCATCGCAATTTAAGTCAAAGCCGCCCCTCCCCCTTTAATAAAATGCAATATGCATTACTGTTCATCTTGATACGTGGTCTTTATTAAGTTGCGACATTAATTTCAAGACAAACATTTATTCTTGTATATAACGGAATAAAGTACAAATATGCATTAAAGTTCAACTTGAATTTATATTCCGTTATCAAATTAACTGTACAAAAACATTTCTTTTTGTTTATAACGGAGTAAAATGCAAATATGCATTACTGTTCATCTTAATACATGGCATTTATTCAGTTGTAACAATAATTTTAGAAGAAACATTTCTTCTTGTCTATAACGGAATAAAGTGCAAATATGCATTAAAGTTCAACTTGAATTTATATTCCGTTATCAAATAAACTGTACAGAAACATTTATGTTTGTTTATAACGAAGCAAAATGCAAATATGCAATACTGTTCATCTTAATACATGCGATTTATTCCGTTATCAAATTAATCTGAAGAAAAACATTCCCTCTTGTCTTTAACAGAATAAAGTGAAAATATGCATTAGTGTTCATTTTAATATATGGCATTTATTCCGTTATCAAATCTACTCTACAGAAACATTACTTTACATGGCCTATAACGGAATAAAATAGAAATACTCATTACTGCTCATCTAAGTATATGGCATTTATTCCGTTACGAAATTAATTCTAAAGATACTTTTCTTCTTGTCTATAACGGAATAAATGGTACTTTCCTGCAAGCCAAATTTTAGTTTCTATGGATACATTTATTCCGTTATCAGTTTCATTGAGAATAAGGTAATTTCTAAAAATATAACTAGAGAGTGCATCGGAACAAATGCAAAAAAAAAAATAAATGCTTAATTCTCATTGAAACACAATCAATAAAGTTTATTCATAATTACGTCAATAACGTCAACAACGTCAAATATTATTAGCACCGCGGTGCTAATAACAGGATAATGCCAAGATATTATACACATCTAAGGTATTGTACCACTATCAATTTCCACTTACATGTTTATGTATTAGAGTGAATAAGACGTTAATGATATCAAAACTGAATCTGTGGTGAAAATATAAATAACATATTATTCAAGGATTTGGTTCTGGCCTTTTAACACTCATCCACGGGCGCGCTTCCGGCGAAGAAATGCATCGATTTGATGCAATTCTTGCGCCGATCCACGTCCGAGTCTTCTTACCGGTTACGGAAAATGACGAGCGCGTGATCCGATGGTGGATTTAGTAAGATCCATAGTAAAGTTAGGATTTTTCTAACTTCAAGCCCGATCCCTGAAGCTTACGGCAATCAATGAAAATGGTTTTTAGCTGATTGAAGCTTTAATGTTTTAAACTGTTTTTCAAATTCCACCCTGTAATATTTCTTGAAATGGTAATATAATAATGTAAATGATGAATGAAACATGTTTGCAGAGATAGGAATTTTAGACACCATTTTCCAATATGCGTTTTTTCAAGGTTTTGAACCTAGAGGGGTCATTGGGCTCTCAAATTATCCGATACCCTATCTACTTCTTATATCAAATGATTGCTGGAGTGTAAAGGTAAAACATATTGAAATGTTTAAAAAATCTGAAGGTTTTTGAAAACACAATTTTCCAGATATGGTAGGCTATTATTAGTCAAAATTTGACCACTATACGTGCATTTTCATCACCTTGAAACCAAAAGCATGGTTCAGTAGATGAAAAATTATTGAAAACAGTCAAATGCAATACATTTTCTTCAATTCATATGAAAGAAACATATTTCTATCGTTTAAATAAAGATAGTGCCTTAAAATGTATGTATATTAACACTGCTTGTTTTAAAGTGATGTGTTCTATTTTTAGAAGTGGCTGTACTCTGGGAAAGGCCGCTAAACATATTTTTCTTCGGGAATTTGGTCAATATTCATCCTCGACAAAATACATGCAAATGCTGATAGAAATCTGTAGGTTTTTTCAATATTAAGATGTGGTATGGGGAATTACCTTATACATGTATAATAATATTCATGATAATTTACAAAAAAAAAAAAAACCAAAAACAAAAAAAAAAAAAACAAAAAAACAAAAAAAACAAAACAACAACAACACTGAAGTAATAGGCCATAATATAACCACAACACCCCTCCCCTCAATTTTAACCACATCACAAAATTATCTACTTGAGTTACATTGTACATCTGTATGTCTAATCATCAACAATAATAGGACGAGTTGTTTGAATTAAAAGAGAAGAAGTGAGTTGAATTAAATATATAAATGATTTATGAAGTTGAAGATGAACGTATCCTCACAGTTACCTGGTTACTATATACAACTTGTTCTCCATCGACAATTGAACCACTGCATTGACAATGTACTTGAAGTTGTTAAACAGGGACATAATGAATGGTTGTGGTACACAGCGTTCTCTGATCAACGCATACGTGTTTTTTTTTTGTTTTTTTTCGGACGTGTAGTTGGCCCAATCCCTGAATCGGATTTGCTTGTCACCGGAAACGCTTCACCGGAAGTAACAAGAAATGAGACTTACAGCCCCTATTGTTTACATTTTACCGTGTCGGATTTAATAGGCGACAATTCCGCATCTGAAATTGTAAGTTATCATAAATTAGTTTAAAACTTTTATAAAGTCAAGGAACCGCAATTCATGTAGCATTTTCTGGCGCATGACGTATTTCATGTGATGTCGGTTTAGATTTTTACACACACACACACACACACACACACACACACACACACACACACACACACACACACACACATATATATATATATATATATATATATATATATATATATATATATAAACTTTCCAGTACTTTCTGTTGTAGTTTCCCAAAAGTCGGTCTTGCGCTGCGCAGTAATCATTAAGCCTACATATGTAGCCTACACATATCTTCTATATCAGGATTCGTTCAAAACACCACCTTGCGTTTTCAAATTTGATTAATAATGTACATGTTCCGGTTATGCATGGAACCAAGATGGCGGTTTTCTCATTCGAAGCTTCCTCAGTCTGTTTCTAAGTGAATCTTTGTGCGATTCAAGTGATTTCTATAAATTTCTAAGTGATTGTTCACTTTTTTGTATAAATGAAGACTTGTACAGAGTAGTTTTTGTTTTTTGGTTTTTTTTTTGTTTTGTTTTCTTTTTACATTAAATTATAAGGAATGAAGCTAATTTTGACTTATGTTAGTTTACTGCACCAAGTTACATTATATCGTATAACATAGGTCAAAATTAGCTTCATTCCTTAAGTAATTGCATTATTCAATTTATTAACACCAGTATATCATTTATTTATAGGATAAAGAAGACGAAACACTGATATATATTTACGATGTTTTCGTCAGATACAAGTATGATTTAAAAAAAATGTATTTAACATAAAAGTTTTGTTTAAGAAGCAAACAATTTAAACGTGAAAAGGAAGTGCCAGGCAATGCTCAGAATGCAAGAATTTACATCATTTACCACAGAGCTTCTGGAGTCTAGGCTGCCCCCAGCCCCTCCCCCGCCCCCCCGACCTATTAGGAGTAACCCTTAGATCAACTTTATTAATTATTCAAAGTCAGATTTAAGTGTGACGATAAGAATGACTAGATCTTGGTGAACAAGTAGTAAATATTTTCATTCATGAAATTGGCTGTTATGAACAAAAGCAAAGGTGTAAATGGTGTGGGGTGGAGATTGTGTAAAGTACCTAAAAGATCAAGTGCTTGCCCCCTCCCCCCTTCCTTTCACAAATTCCTGGATCCGCCTGTGCAAATGCGATATTTGAATTTCACATAATAATCAAATAATTCATCAATCGTTGTAATAGTAAATTTATTAAATTGCATGATTGACACCCCTCTCCCCTTTTTGTCGTTGTATAAATGAAACAGTTAAATCCATTCGCAAGCTTTGAATCAATAACATTGATCACGATCATTTAATTGCTGTCAAATGCTTTCAAATAGGCAATAATTGGACACGTATGCAATAATCAATTTCTTTATCATAGTAAATTTTTAATCGCCATGTGTGTGTTTGGTAAATCACAGGAATCTGAATTTTAATCAGCAAATAGATATAAATAGAAAAAGAGTAAAAACTCTTAAAATTTATTTACTGATTAAAATTCAGATACCTGTGGGTAAATTTACTCCTTAATTAGATCCGCCACAGCGCCAAAACGAAGGTCATGGCGCCACGCACACATCGTGTTGCCATGGTATTACATTTCATTATACAACATTACAGGCCTAATGCGGTGTACTGTATTGTGTATGGGGACCACAAGTTCGTAATCTACACAATTTAATTAAAATTAGATCCTATGATCCATATGTGTAGCGATAGTAGATGAGCGGATCATAGGTTCATATTTTAATTAGATTGCTATCTGCATGGGGGATATGTGACTATACATGTATGTAAGATATTTTGACTTCAAACAAACCTTCTATACGAATGCGCAGCTTCAACTCGGGAGTTTTTCGCGCGCTCTAGTCGTTGGGACAGCGGGCTCAGTATAGATGTTTGGACGTCACCCTAAACGCTCGCCCAAGAATTTTTCCATGCCCCCCCCCTTTTTTTTTTACTTGCATTGAACTCTTGGATCTAGCTCTTTGATATCACATATTCAGAAATATTGTACTCCGAGGTTACCGAGAGCATTAATTAATTTAAAAGATGGCTTTAACACTTCGGCACATTTTGCCACGATATTCCAATAACTTGTTAGTTTAGAGTACAGAAACGGGTGTTGAACTGAGTGGGGGTACTTTTTCCAAGATGGCGACTTTCGTCCCTTGTATTTATATGATACTACTTGTAAAATGGGGGAGGGGGACTTACACGATGCATGAATTGCCGAAACGTGTCGGCATTTTCATCAAAACGACTTTATAGGGGTTTTTGGTGAGGATTCATACTTTTATTTCATTTTTTATTGTCCATAATCCGGAAGACAAGCCCCTGTGATATATATTGCACACAATTAACAGAAATCGGAATATTGTTATATTTCGGATACATGTGCAACATAAATTCATGGATATGCTAGAATTTTCAGTGTCCGTCATCAACATGTATCTTTATCTATCCGCCATATTATTTGAGCATTTGCTTGTTATAAGTATCAGGTTTGTATAAAAGGGGTGGGGTGGGGGTTGGGGTTGCTACGCTTCACTTAACATCATTGTTTACGATTTACCTGTATGATATTCTTGACAAGTACACGGCATAAACTTTATACCATTCATTAAGTGACATTCACAACGGGCGACTTCGGTTCATACCCGAGTTAGTAAAGTAAATATTCCAATGTTCTTTCTTACTTCCATGTATAATACTCCAGCCAATCACATCCATCGTTTGAAAACTGACACATGCACAGTATGATTCCAAGACCGACATATTGCTACCACACTAACCCTCAAAGAAGGCAGGGTTAGTTGCTAGTTGAGTAGAGTTCAAATGTCACAATACACCATATATAAGTTGAAACTCTCTCCGTTCGGTTACAGTTCGGGTAGCCCGAGTTCGGACACGAGTACGAACCGAAGTCGCCCGATCGTGTAACCCTGTTTTCTTTTTTATGTCGCTACACGTGTAGTGGGATAAAAAAGAGGAGCGGATCGAGGAGCTGATTTTAATCCCATTGAAGAATTTACAAAGCTTTTTACAAGAATTTTGAATGGTCGGCATTGACAAAGGTGTTAGCGAGCAGTGAAACCTATAAGTAGAGAATGCAAAGAACGCACGTACTTTAAATATCCCACCTCCCCCGTGACAAATCGTCATTAACGCACATTTACATGTAAATTTACACATAATACCGTGTATGTGTAAACTTTCATGTACAACAGGGAGTGTGATATGTATATAACAACGACAATTCGTGATCGTATTGTCAGAAAATTAAACGTCTTGTGTTTGATATATTATTTTTTAAGTAACAGACACTCTGTGGCCGCGGCACAAGGAGGACTTCTATCAATTTATTTCTAAACTAAATACGTTTATCTTGATATTTAGATTAATAATGAGGTGACCTTTTAATTCCATTCAAGGATAAATTGTCTGTTAGCCTTTTAACTATTTCATATCTGTTAATTCCTCATATTATGAATCGTAAACTTCACCTTAGTTTTCATTGGTTCTGTTTCAATCTTTCTTTCTCGCTGTTTCTCTTCGGGTTCAACACTAAACCGCAGGATATCGGTAAATGTACGAACTTTCCCATAATTTCATCCCAAATGAGGCAAATATTTTATACACAACGGACTTGTTCGCTTAAAATTTTTATGTGATACATAAATACGCATATGTAATATACCTGGTGTAGAACTAAATTACGAATAAAAGTAAGTCCGATTTAAGAAGGCTATATTCGGGTAAAATTGTTGAAAAAATTATTTTATCTTTAACAATGTGGTTTTCGGGGGGGGGGGGGGGGGCTTTTATTTATTGGATATAAAATTTGAAAATTCAGGTCTTTTTCAGTGTGATTATTTTTTTTTTCTTCATTGATATTTTCCATGGTAATGTAATGACTTTAAAATACATATGCATTAGTATTAAGTATATTAAACGGTGGATTCTTGGATGACTTCCCGCTCTCTCTGTAATTTCTACTTCCCTTGTTCATGATAAACCTTTTATTTTGCGAAATACTGACCTCCTCATAACATTAATGCATACAATATGTTCCGTTCCGTTTTCCGTTCCGCGTTTTAACATCACCCCTCATTCCAAGGGGATATGCCCGGCATCGTGGAATAAAAACAGTTTTTTAAAAAAGAAATTATATTCTAAATACCCACGACAATGGAAGATGAAAAATACAAGAGGTTAGGGTTGTCCGGAAGTCTCGTTTACACTGCAGGCACCCGTGCAACGGTCCGTCACCTCTATGTTGTCCGTGCTTTTTGTCATCATCTCGCACGACACCACGAGGCTTGTAAAGTGCAATAGGGGACTCGCGTCTCTGGAAGACTAGAATATTGTGGGTTTTTTTTTTTTTTATAGAAATTTACATAAATCAAGTACAAAAATATTTAGAACCTCCTTCAATGCAAACAAACAAGCATATGAGTTGTCTCAAAATATTATATTATTTCGCTTCTTCATAAATCTTTCACAAGCTTGAACGGTAGTTAATTGAGTCAATTATATTTCCTTCAAGATAAAATCATAAAATATTTCAAATTTTCTGTAATATACCAGAACACTAGTGGAAGTAACTACATTTTCGTCCATTTAATTCTTCTATACTCGTGGAAATCCGGTTAAGAATAGGTCCTCATTACTCCGTGTTTGTCGTAAGAGGCGACGAAATGGAGTTGTTCTTCGGATGAATCTGTAAAAACCGAGGCCCCATGTCACAGCAGGTGTGACACGGTAAATATCTCCTCTCCGCTCAAAGGCCGTAAGCGCCGAACATAGGCTTATAATATCTTGCAGCCCTAAACCGGCAATCGCGATGTCTTCATTTCAGTGAAAAATTCTCGAGCGGAACGTTCAACAAGAGACCATCAAAATTATCACCAATGGTGATGTCTCCATTTCAGTGAAAAATTCTCGAGCGTTCAACAAGAGACAAACAACCATCAAAATTACCACCCTCTTCAATTATAGATGATGTCTTCTCAACATATCATGTATGTACTGAAGTGACTCTGATTTGCAATGGAAACGCATCTAAAAAGGATGATATAACCCTCCTTACGAGGTATAAAGTGTGAACCATGATCAAGTGTGTTTCACCCCTCTTTTAACATTGAGAAAAAATCAACAACAATAAAATACAAGCTTGTACATATACGGAAAGCGCGGATCAAGTAATTTTCGAATTGGCGTCCGATCTTTCCAGCACTTAATCCAGGGAGTCCAGTCCAAGTCGAGGAAAATTCAGTATACCAACATAGGGTTTCAGAAACTCTAGAGGAAGTAAAGGGAGTCCAACCCCCCACCCCCCCTACCCCCACCCCCACCCCCTCTTCTTCTTCTCGCGATGGATCTGCTACTGAGTGCAAGTGCGCAAGGTACATTACGGACTAATTACTAATATAATAGTAAGCATAATTAAGCAATATTCGAAACTTTTCAAATGAACCTTAAATTTAATGTTTCCCGGATTGACCACATACTACTTATGGATTGACCACATACTACTTATGGCAATATACATGTACTAGATAGTATATGGTCATGAAGCCAATAAATATCATATCTCTATTATGAGAATGGTTAGAAATTAAGTGTCATTCAGAAGCATTTTATTTTAACACAGCGCTTGACATGAGTGAATATCAAGAATGAATTGTCCGAATTAGAATGTCATGCAAGTGATCGACTTTCGGTAATTTAAAATTGAGTATTTACAAGTCCAAACAAATTAATTTCTGTTAGTATTTTAAACAAATTAAAATCAATTATAAGGACCGGTGTTGTCTTGTATCTAGATAAGATACACAGTTGTGTACATATTTGTGGATTATCAAGTTTCCTGATCTGGAAATTATGTAGTACATGTAAAAGTATTCACACGCAATGCAGAGAAAATATTCTACTTTAAATTATATTTCCCCTGATTGACGCGAGCTAAGTGTGTCGCACTCTGTAGTATGGAGTGACAACGTGTTTGCTGTAGGATTGTGTTTAAGGTTTTGTTTTATGCATTTACAGAATAAAGAGAATGTTTTCCATCTGTTAGAGTGATTTCCTAGGCAGACTCGACCTGTGCACATCTCCACAAGTAATATACAGATGTATAGAGCAAGAGAAACAATTGATATTTCCATGTCAAACATGTATCGTTCAATATTATATTTTATATCATAAATTAGTAAAACATTTAAAACGTTTTAGACGAAAAATCGGGGGGTGGGGTGTGTGTGTGCTTTTCTTGAATACTTACATGTGTATGGAAATATTGGCAGTAAACATATAGATAACGAAATAAACACAGATTTATCATTTAACAATTATCTATTGGTAATTAATAAAAAGATACACAGAGTTTAA
Organism: Ostrea edulis; assembly: GCF_947568905.1. Taxonomy (NCBI): domain Eukaryota; kingdom Metazoa; phylum Mollusca; class Bivalvia; order Ostreida; family Ostreidae; genus Ostrea; species Ostrea edulis. The sequence continues at coordinate 24,439,481 of NC_079171.1, forward strand.
CATCTCTCACTTCAAGCAATATTCAAATCTGTATAAAATGATGCTTTAGTAATGCGCAAGACATGGTCGTCAAGGAAACACACGCACATCTGTGTACCTAGGATAATCGCTTTCACTCTCTCTCTCTCTCTCTCTCTCTCTCTCTCTCTCTCTATATATATATATATATATATATATATATAGAGAGAGAGAGAGAGAGAGAGAGAGAGAGAGAGAGAGAGAGAGAGAGATGACAGGTAAAATGAGAACAGCGCAATTATTTAAGAATTCATATCAGCTTTAAACTCTGATCCATTCTATCGAGTGTAATAGATAAATAACATGAACCGGAAAAAAATTACAACCACGGCCAGTACTTCTAAAATGAATTCAATAATACTACACACCATTTCCTTATTAAAATCGCTCCAAACCATATATCATACATATCTCTACAAAAAATCTAAATTATGCAATCAAATTATTCTCGAATTTTCCTTATAAGTTTTTTTTTATCTGGGCAGTGAAGCATTGTACCGGCACTAGGAGTTTGCATTAACTTTATTTAAGGAAAGTTCAATTAGTTTTAATTGACAGCAGGAAATCCCGAGTAAATCCGAATCGAGCCGAACATAAAGAAGACGAGTGCAAACCGCTCGAAATACTTTACACAGCGTGTAAATCTTACATAACGCGGACATTCATTTTGAGATCTAGAGAAAAACGTAGCTATCAGCGTGCCTCTCACTGCGCTGGTGAAATCGTACAGCGCTCTGTCCAAGAAACCATAAAAAAGCGAAGTTAAGGTAGTGGTACATTTCAGGGTTTGTATCTAAGCAGTATATTTTTGCATGGTGAAATCTTTTTTTTAGTCCATCATCTTCACTGGTATTAAACTGATGATAGTAACGATCGTTACTCTCATTCCAAGATGGCGGAAGGAAATTCTGGAAAGACCACGTTTTCTTATTATATCTATTTTGCATTGTTTATTTGCGAATGATATGCGGAAGGAAATTCTGGAAAGACCAGGTTTACTTATTATATCTATTTGTATTGTTTATTTGCGAATGATATGTAGGTAAGAAATATCATACACTAGCAACAATTACGATCAGGTGTTATTTTATCTTTTATACGGCTCATATGAACAGAAAATTCGTCGTTGAAAAAAAACAGCGAGGGTGATAGTAACGAAAGTTCTTACGTTACTATCATCATTCATTCCGTTACTATCGTCCTCGCTGTTAATTCACCGACGAATTTTCTGTTCTTATGAGCCGTATAAAAAGATAAAATAACACCCGACACATGACGTTATACCATAATACGCCAGGTCTTTGACGGGCGTATAAAAATGAACATCTATACTTATAAATTAACCATTTTTGCTAATAAACTCCGAAACGCTTGCTCCAGAGTTACTGCTTTAATATTGTTTCATATGTGAGCTATAATACCGAGCGAAGCTCGGACGGGTCGAAGGCCCGCCCGCGAAGCAAGGCTGTAAAGGTAACACGTATGGAAAAGAAAAAAAAATGAGAAAATTAGCAAAGGAATAAAGATTATCTCTACATACGTTTATTGAAAATTTTGTGATCCATATGGGCGTCGCCATATTGTTTTGCTCATTAGTTGCTTCTACGATTATTCGTGTTTTAATTTGGAATGCCAAAAAATACAAGACTAACGTGCAATTTGTAATTCAAACACTTAGTTTGTTAAAAATGAATGGGATACTGATTACTGTTACAGTTTTTAGTCAATCGTCAAATAGGAAAAGAGTAATACGACTAAATAGATGAACGAGTTCACGAGTTTTTTAAAATAAAAAATATGCGTTATGTTTTTACCCCTTTGAATTGTTTTTTTTTTTTTTTTTTAGTTTTAACTGTCTTTTAAGAACAAGAGCCACGAATACCCAAAAATGGCCCTGTAATTTTGAGTAAAATAAAATAGCTTCACTGCAAAATTTCATCATGGTATGAAATAGCTTAGACCTTCGACTTTATAAATCCAGTGTGTTTTTTCCGCGAAAATTCACGCATATAGAAATTATAGCATGCAGAACCCATAACAGTTGTGTTATTTTTGTAAAAGTTGATAATATCCAACAATATGCACCAAAAATGTGTATAACCCCCAGGCCTCGATCCATTAAATATTAATGAATATTGTAAATTAGTATATTACATACTGCATAGAAGTTAAGAGGTTTTTTGGATCGAGGCCTGGGGGGATAAGTGAATTTTTACTTTTTATGTTCTGCAAATAACCGGAATTTCACATTCCATGCACGAAATCCGAATACTTTTTCAAACTAGGTTTAATATAAATCGTAATATTTGAATATTATAGTTGGGGATTGTTCTATTGTCTTTTTACGAAACCAGTAATTATTCAAAGTTAATAAAATATGATTATTTCAAACAATATTATTGAAATAAAACCGGATCCGCGCCATCGTCGGAATTGGGCTACGTACATCAGTCGATTTTGCCCCCAAAATTTCAAATAGATTATATGCTCAATTTATGAACTTGAATATATATGTAACCATGTTAGGGATAGTTACAAAACCCTTGTACTAGTTAACAGTTTTAGCTATTTGATCAAACAATTACGAAGCTAAGTCCTCCAATCCACTCCAGATACAATCGAGATCCACCCATCGTCTGCCCGCGCCTTTACTTCCACACATTTTCTATATACGTTATCACACTATATATATTTTAATTATCCGAAGGCCGTTGAATTTAATAAATATCTGGCTTCATGTGTTTCATCTCCATGCATTCAGTTTTCTTGGCACTGGTAAGCATGTTGAAATCGCTGTCGCAGTACTTAAGGTAGTACTCTACATCGTCATAATGGCTGACTTCCTTTAAAAACATGGATGAAAAAAATCGATATCAGCAATATTTGACTTTTCCATTTCCAATTAAATACCTAGCCGAGTAGCTCAGTAGGTTAGAATACCGACTGCTGAACTGTAGGTCGCAGGTTCGAGTGCAACAGGGGTTTTAAATTTTTTTCAGATTACCTTCTACTAAAACTGTATTTTTTGACAAAATAAAGTAAATTTGAACATTTTTAACTTCAAAATACTGTTGTACATGTCCTCCACTTTTCATCTACATCAAATTTCTCTGGTGTAGCATACCTCCTTAAAAAGACTTGGAGAGCCGAGGGGTGCCTAACTCGATAGTCTACTTAGATGCGAAGATATATTGGCCTATCCCTTATTGTTTAATGGTTTCTAAAGTTATAGTACAATATATGGGTACCAGTCAAAAATTAGGCGTCCACATAAACATACAAAGGATAGACTGTAGGCTACAACTTGTAGTACAAGTCTCTGAGCTATCTACAACATTCGTTAGGTTGTGTACGTGTCAACCGATTTGAACATACGTCATCGGGTACCGTTATATTTCGACACACAGCTATTCCGGTCCATTGCATATTTCATCTGTCAGAAATCAATATATAGAAATACATACAAATATGAATACGAAAAATATATCTAGCAATATGGATCTTGTTTTTCTTTTAAATGAAATTCATTGTATATAGGTCCCTGGTTTGATCTAATTAGCAAAAATACAAGGCAGTTAATAAAAAGGGATAATAATAATGAATAATTTGAAAATGAAAAAAAAATGCAAAAAGAATGTTAACGAAAATAGTGTATATTTCATTGTTTCAATTATATTTATCATTGAAAATTAAGTCTCAACAGCAAATATTCAAAACACAAATCTTATAACAAAATAAAAATGACAAATGGAAAAAAAGAAGAAGATATCATTAATACTGTTTAAAATAGAGGTGATTATATGAATAACACTCGTTCCTGAAGTAAAAGTTGATGGATTTATTTTTCAAATATATTATCCTACATAATTAAGTAAAATATTACTAAGCATTATAGAAGGAAGAACTGAACACATTATTAAATTACACTGTCTTACTTAATTTAGTTTGAGTGTTTGTAACATGGAGGAAGTGTCTGAAAACGGAAATATGTTTCCGTCATGTATTTTATATAAGATAAAAACTAAACCTAATGACAGGAAGAAATGTGAAAGTGTTAAAATAAGCAAATTTTATGGTGGATGCCAAACTACAGATGTTTTAATTCACCATGGAGTTAACCCCTTGATTGATAAAATTCTTGTTTATATTTATGTGAAAATAACATCCGCTTAATTTTGTTTGCACACTAATATGCGAGGATGGAGTTTGGTTCTATTATATGTAGCAGTATCAGAATAAGATTTTTTAATTAATGAATTCGTTTCATAGATGTTATGGAGTTAATGATAATAATTAAGGCATTTTGAAATACACATAGGTCTAGATATTATTGTAATAAATGATCCGGATAGGAAACTAATGAAATTAGATAAATGGAACATATTTTACCTGATGATGAGTTCACGTGAACATTTTCTTAGCCTAATGTAAAATAAATTATCTCCATTTGGCTAAACTAAATGTCCATGTGTTATTCTGTACATGTACGGCTACTTTTGTAACAGCCCCCCCCCCCCCCCCCCCCCCCCCCCCCCCCCCCCCCCCCCCACACACACACACACATCATAAACGTAACTCCCTATATAGCAAGACACAAAATAAAAATGTGAAACATAGGATCAAACTTGTACATGTAGCAACGTGCGTCTGAAATAACGCCGCTGTCCGAAGCCTGGCTACTACTGTATTCGGCGTCTTTACATGTACATGCGGGATAATAACCCCCCCCCCCCCAAACAAATAAAAATAAGAATCCGCAAACTTATAAAAGATTGTTAAAAGAAGTGATCAATATGCAACATAAACTACATGTAATATTGAAACGCACATACATAGGTCAATAGATCTTATTCGTAAGTCAACGGTTGGATCCACCATGTTTTCGTGTACATTTTAACACCCCCTCCCCCCCCCCGAAAACTATCGGTATGTGCTATAAATGGTTATACAGTTAAAATATTGGGACTGGGTTTATCTTCATGTCATACTTAAATAACAAAGCTAAGTAAAGAGGTATGGAATTAATATCACTTTAAAACTGTTGAATGGTTGCATATAAATAAAAATAAAATAAAAAATATAAAGAGAGGGAAGGAGACAAACAGTGAGGGGAGAAAGAGATGTACGAGTATACTATATAGGTGTGTGTTTTAATATAAAATTAATATAGACAGATTTAGATATTTACTATATTATAATTAACTGAATAGTGTTTTTGTTTCACTTTTATAGCTAGAGAACTTTCACGTAAATGTACATGAAACGTTGTAAAATTGTGACGTTACGTAGCAAAATTGCGGCGTCAATAACGATCTGGCCAAAACAATGGGTACTTTGAACGTCAATAACTAAAAAAAATGAAAAGATATCGGAAAAAGGATAACATATTTGAAAAATAGATATTCTTGGCTTCTGTCCCCGAGAATAATATCAAGTTTTGACTAAGGGCCATTTTTGGCTATTCGTGGCTCTAGTTCTTTGCAAACGGGATGAATTGTTGTTTATAATTGTTTGATTTGAAAGAGAGAAAAAATTCGGGGCTAAATGTGACATCAGAACGCACGGTTTACGTCTGCTGCCGTTATATTCCCCGTGTTAAATGAATAGGCGGATCCTTAGTCTATCCTCATATGCCCCCTTTCATATTTAGATGTTACTGGGTGTTTAGTGCAAGGGGAATTTCATAAATAAAATGCATTTTTAAATGAATTATGATTTAGCGTACTTAATGGAATTATGATTATCACTTGGGACACGTCAATGGTCAATTCATGCTTCGCTCGGTCCAACGGTCACACCGTATACATATTAGAATCTTACTTGATTAGTAAATATTGTAATATTAATTAAAAACCTACATGTACTTTCGTTTTCGATAAACTACCCTGGAATTGCAAAAATGAAAGACAGGTGGCGGATCTAAAGCAGTTTTCGTCCTTTTGTTTTTTTAATGGTATGAAATTAATTCGTTGTTTATCGATGCTTGATTTTGATCTTACAGAAGAAAGAAGTTTTAATAATTGTTGAATACAAAAATATGCCTGTTCGTTTCTACAATCCGTGATTACCGTCTTGAAAGACGGTATACAGAGTTGAAGTGTTTTACAGTCTTCGGACTTTGCACTTCCTCTCTTTTTTCATTGGTAGAAAGTGTATGAAGTGAAAATTTTCAATTCTTTCATTGGTTGAAATGCTCTTCAAGGCAAGGGAGATAATTTTCTGGTGTTCTAATTTTCGTACGACTTAACAATTTTTCAAGATTTTCAATCTTAAAAAAATCGACAAAACGAACAAAAGAAAAATGCAATTCATGAAATTGACTCATTACTTTTTTTTAAAGCAACTAATACAAAACATTTCTATGGTTACTTCATTTACAGCAATGTTTTCATTTTTGCATACATTTAGATTATGTTGTAAGTTTTTCATGCACAAATTAAAAAAAAAAATTGCTGTCTAATCTTAGACAATTACAATATTCACTTGTCATTTTAGTTTGTATGTCATATTATTAAAATAAGTTGCAAGTAGACATTTAGAATAATTTTAATTGACAATCAGTGATTCCAATGTAACAATTTTTGTTTGTATTATCAGTGGCATTTGAGAACTTTGCTAATCTTAAGAAGGAATAGGATAGTAACATTTCATTACATATTATGTTGCTTAAAATTACCCCTGCTGTAAGTTTAGATTGTCTGTATCAGGTAAACTTAAAGTTGTTTTTTTTTTTTACACATCTGTTCTAAAACTATCCTATTCCTTCAGAATATTTTTTTCCCCTTACAATTGCTCAAATTTGAATAACAATTATTAATCTTTTCCATCAAACTCTAGGTATTTTATGATATAATTTTTGGCAAAACTATTACAATATTCTCAGGTCTTTATCCTGGTTAATTTCTAAAGCAGTTGTACTGTACAATATGCAAGAATAATTTCTATGCAAATTTGAGCAATTTAAATCTTTTTAGTTTGTTTTGTTTCATAACTTTGTTTAAAAATAAATATTTTGATATACACACTGAAAATCTCAGTTTCATTTGATATAGAGGCTTTAATCAGTGCTAATACAGGGAACAGTGATTTTGATTTCCAGTACATATACCCTTCATAAATATAAACTTTTACAATGGGAGTCAGGACACAGCTTTGTAGGCATAGTGTCCGTGAGATTATTTATTTTACCTCAATTCAATAATGAAGACAAGGGACATAATTCAACTTCGTTCTATAGAGTTGCTGTTAAAGACGGCAAGTTTTTTAGCTCACCTGAGTTGAAAGCTCAAGTGAGCTTTTCTGATCACCCGTATTCCAGCGTCCGTCCGTCTGTCCGTCTGTAAACTTTTCACATTTTCAACTTCTTCTCAACAACCACTGGGCCAATTTCACCCAAAGTTGGCACAAAACATCCTTAGGTAAAAGGAATTCTAAATTGTTAAAATAAAGGGCCAAGCCACCTTTCAAGGGGAGATAATCAAGAAAAGGTAAAAATAGGGTAGGGTCATTAAAAAATCTTCTTAAGAACCACTGGGCCAGAAAAGATGAAATTTATAGATAAGCTTTATTAGGTAGTACAGATTCTAAATTGTTAAAATCATGGCCCCCGGGGGTCGGATGGGGCCACAATAGGGGATCAAAGTTTTACATACAAATATATAGGAAAAATCTTTAAAAATCTTCTTCTCAAGAACCACTGAGCCAGAAAAGCTGAGATTTATATGAAAGCTTCCTCATATAGTGCAAATTGTAAATTGTTAAAATCATGGCCCCTGGGGGTCGGATGGGGCCACAATAGGGGATCAAAGTTTTACATACAAATATATAGGGACAATCTTTAAAAATCTTCTTCCCAAGAACCACTGAGTCAGAAAAGCTGAGATTTATATGAAAGCTTCCTGATATAGTACAGATTCTAAATTGTTAAAATCATGGCCCCCGGGGATCGGATGGGGCCACAATAGGGGGTCAAAGTTGTTGGGTTTTTTTTTATATAGTGCAGATTCAAGTTTGTTAAAATCATGGACCCCGGGGATTGGATGGGGCCTCAAGGGGGGCATCAAAGTTTTACATACAAATTTATAGGAAAAATCTTTTAAAATCTTCTTCTCAAGAACCACTGAGCCAGAAAAGCTGAGGTTTATATGAAAGCTTCCTGATATAGTGCAGATTATAAATTGTTAAGATCATGGCCCTCGGGGGTCGGATGGGGCCACAATAGGGGGTCAAAGATTTACATACAAATATATAGGGAAAATCTTTAAAAATCTTCTTCTCAAGAACCATTGGGCCAAAGAAGTTCACATTTACATGAAAGCTTTCTGACAAGTTTGCAAAAACCATGGCCTCCAGGGGTAGGTTTGGGGCCATAATAGGGACTACGGTTTTACATGCAAATAAATATGGAAAATCTTCTGATATGGACCAAGGTGACTCAGGTGAGTGATGTGGCACATATACCTCTTGTTTAAAAAGCTTTACTTGTTTTAATACTGAATCAGCCTTGTGGAAATTTACAGAACGAAACCATTCTCCACCCAGAGTTCCGTTCATAACGCGCCCTCTGGTGAGAGAATGGAACGAAGCACGGCCACGTCATACCATTCGCACATTCTCGGGCCTTTTAGGCAAGCCGAGACTATGCGATTGGTTTACAATATGATCAGCATAAAATTGTGTAGTTTTTCAGTGATAGTATACTTATACTTATAATAGTTTTGACTAGGTCCATATTTATCATTTTACGAAGATTCATAATTATTTTAATAATATATATCTCATTCAACGAAGGACCACCACCCCACCCCACCCCTCCCGAGACCACCGATCTGACATATTGATGAATTTTTAAATATTCATCTCGTATTTCCAATGTTCTTATTTTTTTCCATGATTATAAAAGTCACTGTTACGATCGCGACATATGGTTATGATTTATTAACAGCTGCTGATATGTACAAACAAAAAGGTTGTTTTTTTTTTTATTTTGGGTTGAACATGTTTTGTGACGACACAGATCTTGAGAGTAATAGTAACAAGTCGAAAACTGTCCAATATGTCAGATATCGAATGGTCCGGGAATGGTCTGGGAAGTTTGCGCCTAATGCCTGTGTCACATTACTAGCGGGTACCGGGCGAGGTATAGGTATCGGTGGGGGACCTGTCAAGATCTAACACCGTAGGGACACATTTCCAAGTCTGCCGGGTGATTAGCTCTCCTCATATACCGCCCGCACCTCGGGCGGGACAAGGAAGGCAGCCGTATGTTTACCGGGCGGGGAGCGTATGGAATGATGGTGTTGGTGGCCGCCCGATATCCGTAAGGTTATCGGTAGGTAACCGGGAGGGGTACGTCCGGTACCCATACGGACATCGTACGGACTAGGTACCCCCGTGCGGTCACCGCTCGGACACCTGAGGGGTATCGGATGAAGCCCGGACGATGTCCGTTCTGAGAACATCCGGGTATCGTTCGGTGACCTTTGCCTTTTCATGCGTGTTAAGTGCAATTAAGGCAATTGCAAACTGGTGTATATATATCCATCGTCATCGTCATCATCTCCAACATCATCATCGACGCTGTTGCCATCAACATCGACATGGCCAATCCTCCGAGGCATCTGAGACTGCCGTTCCTACGTCTACAACTCGCTGAAGCACGTGAGCGTTATCTTACGATGGGGTTGACATCGCCAGGATTTAACTCCGCGCTAAAAGCTGCCGGTGGGGTACACGGGCCCTGAATGGCGTGTTCTCACCGCATGGTCCCCGGCCGGACACTTTTCAGATTTTGGCATTCTCAGGCCGCTCAGAACCCGCTACCTAGTCGGATACCTAATCGCAGTGTAATGTGACACAGGTATAACGTTAAAACATCTTACCGGAATTAGGTTGTACACTACCTGACAATGTCCCAGAAATCAGGCCACTGTTTACAGTATAGCAGTTTTTCTGTTTGTCATTCATATAATGCATTACGCTTTCGATTATCGCGTTAGACGAGAAGAAACGACATGTGCATTTATGATTTTGCCCTTAAAATTGGACAAAAACTACCAAATGTATAAACACATTCACAAAACTAAGGTTCAAATATTAAAATTATTAGCGACCGTTCATTTTATCTTTGGTAAACTATTCGGCATGATGGATTACGATTGCGTTCGTAAAATCATTATCTCATTTTCAGTACGGAAAAAGATCCATTATCCCGGTATGTTACATAAAGAATATTTGATTCGGAGCTCCGAGTGACTTCCTTATAATCAAGTTTTATTTACTGTATAAGATATCAATAAATACAACATCACTAATGTAAGCAACTATTCAAATATTTTTTCTTATTTTTGAATTCATTTGAATTAAAAATATCGTTCATTCAATATAATGGGCTCAACAATTCAAGCTCGCATTCAAAAGTCCTTCCCCTTTGCAATGTCATTTAATTCTGATTTCCCGCGCTTGCGCGGGGTTTTATCTAGAGATAGTTTAAAAAAAGTGAGATACTATACGTATTCAAATATGCATTTTCTAAATATGGTAGTACGGTGTAATTTTGATGAATATCGATACAACTCCTAATTAAGATATCGACAATGTATAAAGGTATCATCCACATTTGAAGTGAAAAAAAAAGCTTTTTTTTTTTATCGAAGAACATGTATGGTGTGTAATAAAATGACGTTTACTTGAAATAGAATGTGATATATAAGTTTGATGTATTGTAAGATTTTGTTATCATAGCAACCATGTGACATGCCAACCAACATTAATTCTCATATTACATTTGTTGAAATTTAAGTCTGAAATCAATAGCAGTCAGTTATCAAAATTATATTCTTTAAATACAGAGAAAATTACATTGACAAATGCACCTCTACTGTCATGACGAAATACATCAGTTTGTTGCCATTGAAATACAACTTAGAAGGTATCTTCCCAAACATGTCTCTTTATTCATATACTTCAAGCTGAATGAGGGAATTTTTATCCATTACTCAAATTTGCCTCTAAAATATATTTTTTCAAAATGTATCAAACACACCTCTTTTTCAGACAGAAATAAATTAAAAAAGGTAAATAATAAAAATGCTACATATTATAAATTTATGATGATTTAACAAGAAAATCCAGCATTGTTGAATAAAAAATGTCATTTTCCCTGTAAAAATTGACTCTTTTATTTACCTGAATTGCATGCTCGTATTACCATGACAACAGAGTTGCATAGAAACGAAACTATGATGGTTTTACATTACTTATGTTAGATTAAGTTGATGTGACGAATTTAAAAAATAAATAAAAATCGGTGGTATTGTATACCGGAACCCATGTATAAATGTTAAAGTGGTTACAGACAATGACACTTAAAACGTTCTTGAGATGTTTTGACTAAACATCCGCTAACCTTATTTTCTGCAAGCCTTTCCCTTTTTTCTTGATAAAGGAAGGGGATATTAAGGTTAAAGGGCAACATGTTATACTCTTGTAGTACGTATCTGATTAAATGAGAGTTCCGTTAAGCTATTCCCATTCTTATATGAGCATTACACACTTATCATAACACTTGTACAGAAGTAAGGCATGAACTTACGAGAGTCTTGCAACACCATCCTGAGTGGAATTTGTAATATTGTTACTTTTACTTTTACCAAAGAGCTCTAAATGTATCAGTAGTTCTCTCAAAATACCTTCCTCATCGTATACAACGTCGAAATCGATGAGTCGTCACTGTGGATCACGAGGGTTCGGCTCCAAAACGCAGAATCACTGAGAATGAAAACAATTTCCTCATGAAATACACAATATTTCTGAAAACATCATATTGCATAGAGTGTGGTAGATATATCTTGATCAATCGAATGTCACGAAATTTCAGAAACCCGTACTTACCCCAAACACGTGTCACTAGTAGGTCTGTGTACAGTGTTGAATTTGATGATTTAAACCCATCTTTCTTGGTCATTTCATCTCTTTGCCTACTTGATTTGTTTGCTAGAGAGTATGTATTTCCCGATACCATGATTGTTAATGATTATATCGACCCTTTTCTCGCATTTCACATGTAATTCGTACAAAATCATACGAATATGTAATGTGTTGCATGAGGCCTAAAATTTGTCATCTCACGAGGACTATGTCCCATGACCTATTGACCTTAGAGCTTCTAAACATGAATTTTATCACGATCCTTATGAAAAGAAAACTGACAAATATGTGATATTATTAAGATGATGACAAATTTTGTTTAGAAACATTTAAAAGGCTTCCGTTAAGTTGAGAAGTTGTTCTCTTCTTAACGGAAAAGGCCGGTTGAGATTCTATTTGGCTCCCAATGTGTAAAAGTGTGTCCGCGTGACTTCGCATTGCTTGTCGGCGCGAAGGCCAGTGACTCATTGGTGTGACCGCGTGTTCACTTCGTTCATTTTGGTTCAGCTCTTTGGACGAATAAGGCATGTCCTAATTCGCTCCACTTTTAACATTGATTGGCAAGCCTAAAAACCAAAAAAAAAACAAACAAAAAACAAACATGTAGTCTGCGTTGAAAATACGTTTGTAGATAAGTGTAGTTGTAGTGCTAGATGTATTTATATGTACTTTTTGTTATTATTCTCTGTTGATATTGCCCACATTATGTAATTCTTTTCGTTTGTCCTGAAGAAGGGAGGGGTCGTCCCGAAAATTTTAAATCTCGTTGTTCGTGTCGTTGGTCATTTTAGTGCTTTGTATAATTTTTTTGTATTTGACCTTGTATCCATGTTGTGGATCAGACACAATAGATAGATAGATAGATAGTAGCACATGCTAGATGTCAATTAGAAAAATTTGAAAGATTTAATTGATATTTTTTCTACTTCATAGGATCAACATGAAATTAATCAGAACCAAGGTGTATATGAATTGAAATCGATTCTAAACGTTTCTGATTCGTGGTAGCCCTTTAGTCGGTGGTACCCCTTGTAGTATTTTTCGTAGGTCCATGATTTCTAACTGATGTGATAGGTTTTGTAACGTCCGGCGCCTGTTGTTTCATATTCTTTTTCTTTACAGCATGACGTCTCAAAGACGGATGCATTGGAAATGTGGCGGAACTCTTCTGGCTTTGATCATTGCAATTTATTGCTTTGTCAAATATATGCATTCGCCTGCAATTGAAACATATTCAGGAACAGTTACCACGTGTGATAATTTAGAGAATATTTTCAGAACAGAGAAGACCCAGATTATGGACTCAGATTTACAAGCCACACCAATCTTTCCTGAAACGAAAACAGATAAATGCATAAAAACTGTAAAATGGAAATTTCTTGAATACTTTTCAAAAGCGGAAGAAAACGGTTTCAAACACTGTATCCGGAAAAATGCATATCCCAAAAGGTTATTGAAATACTATTTCGAACGTTTAAACAGAAATATCACGTCTAAATTTTTCTCCTTCCTCAAAGGAAAATCCGACGTCGTAGTCGTTGAAATCGGGGGATTCACTGGCCAGCTTTTACAGAAACTGGTACCCATAACTGGAGCGAAGACTTACGCTGTTTTGGAACCAGTTCCTTCTTTTTTTGACAAGTTAAACACGCACATTGATATGTTGAATTTAAATTCAATAGTGAAAACGTACAACTTTGGTCTCGGGAAAACTTACAAAGAAATATCTGTCGATATCCGGGGAGACGGAACTTCCATTTTTCAGACTTTACCATCGAAAAAGACCGAGAGGATTAAGATTGTAAATGTCGTGGACTTCTTCGTACAGGTAGGGGTGGGTTGTAATACTGTTGATCTGCTGACCATCAACTGTGAGGGGTGCGAGTTCGATATTTTAGAGACAGTAATATCTACTAATCTTATTGAAAAGTTTGATCACATTCAATTCCAGCCGCACCATGACGTTCCAACGGTCGGGAATTACATATGCCGCTACTGTCGATTACGTGGACTTCTGGCGCGAACACATGAGATAGAGTACGAATACCCCCACATCTGGGAAGCATGGAAGAGGAAAAAAATAAATTGAGAGTTGGGATTCGTGACTGAATTGTAATTTGTTTAAAAATATATTATGCTCATTTTGTGAAATTTTCGTTCCGTATTATTTTTGCCCATGCACATTGAAAAGTAATTTCGTCCAGTTCAAATTTGCCGGAAGGTGTATGTTTCTTGCTACTTTAAAGTAATCAATTAAGTTTTTAATTAACCCATTAAGGAAATGGCGGAAGTACAACAAGAACGTAATGTACCTGCATACAGGTTATCAAGTTGTAAGTGTTCTCCGGTCTCGGATATGATTGATTAATTAAATATTGTGTAATGTCCCTCTCGAGAATCTTTCACTCATATGGAGACATCACCACTGCTGGTGAAGGGCTGCAAAATTTAGGTCTAGGCTTTTGAGCATGGAGGGATCTTTATTGTGCCACACCTCCTGTGACACGGGGCCTCGGTTTTTGCGGTCTCATCTGAAGGACCGCCCCATTGAGTCGCCTCTTACGACAAGCAAGGGGTACTGAGGATCTATTCTAAACCCGGATCCCCTCGGGACCAGTCCGGATATGAGTGAACAATTCTCAATAGAAACAGTATGCAATCACAATCAATCAATCCAGTTCGAATCTTGTAGGCTTTTTAATTACAGGCCATTGAAATCCGTGTGCATAACATGTACTTTCTTGCAATTCATTTCGATAAAAACCTAATGAATACGTACATACTTCTTCAAATAATTAAAGAGTCCACACGAGTAACAAAGAACTCCAGTACTCTCATTGACCATATATATGTGTCTGAACCAAGTAATATTTGTAAATCTGGCGTAATACACATAGGCAACAGTGACCATCATCTAGTTTATGCTGTCCGTGGGAAAATAAAAACTTGTGCAAAATGTCACATTGATGTAAAATACAACAGTTTCCGGAATTTAGATGAGGACCAATTCTATCGTGACCTCGATGCTGTCGATTGGAATTATACCAAAATTTTTAGTGATGTCAATGAAATGTGGTGTGAATTCAACTCTTGTTTCGTCAAAGTCATTGACAAACATATTCCTTTTAAAGATAGACGAATAAAGGTTAAATCAGAGGAATGGATAAATGACGAAATATTGAATGAGATGCATAATCGTGAGTACCTACTGTACATGAAAGAGCATTACGGTCTAAATCAGAGGGTGATTGGGCTCTCTACAGAGCAAGCAGAAATTGTGTCACTCTTAAGATCAGTGGAGGAGGCAGTTGATCAATGTACCACTCGACCAAAGGAAGCAAGCATGGAAGCATAATTCGACAGCATGTACACATTTACAAACTGACAACGGTACCTTTACCTCTTTTGAATCAATGGCTACTAGTAACTATTTTAATGATTTCTTTTGTAATATAGGACATGCAATAGGAAAGCATTTTGATTCTTCTTTACCGGATGTCGAACATCTAAAACCGCCAGGTTCATTTGCAATTCCAGAAATTACAATTGAGTTTATTGCAAATAAAATTATCAAAATGTCATCTTCGAAAGCCACAGGTGTTGATGTTTTTCTGTGAAACTCTTAAAGTTGTCATTTAATCATATAGTTGATATTTTACATTTTATTTTTAACAAATCATATCTTCGTGCACATGTGTGGATGCTTGGAAAAGAGCTAGGGTAGTCCCACTGTACAAAGCAGGTGACGAACATTCGGTAAATACTGTAATTACAGTTTCTATTTTACCAGTCGTCAGTAAGATTATTGAACGACATATCTTCAATTCCTTTTATGAATATTTATCCAGAAACAAATCAATTACAGATAGTCAATCTGAATTTACGCCAAGTTCATTTATGTGAGACTGCGTTGAATGGTCTTAATGATAAATGGTTCAAAAACATGCACGATGAAAAGGCCTTTGATACAGTCAACCATGAAGTATTTTTGCATAAACTAATGTCTAGGAATTTGTCACAATACTTTTAAATGATTTCAATGATATCATACAAATCATAAGCAATGTGTCAGCTGGAGAGATGTGTTATCTAGAGAAAAAAAGTATATCCTTATCAGTTCCTCAGAGGTCAAATTTAGGATCCTTTGTTTTTATATTTTTGTACATTTATGATTATCCAAAATGTCTTAAACACTCTTCGCCTACAGTGTATGCAGACGACACTTGACAGGACGTGAGTGATAAATGTGTTGATATAATTGAATCAAAATTGCAAGAGGACCTTAAGTTGGGTGCAGAATGGATGCTTAAAAATAAACTCAGTATTAATCTTCAAAAATCATAATGTACTCATACAGTTTCTATTTTACCACTCAGAGGTTACGGAAATGTCGAATGTCAAATATAGATTTTAATGGTGTACAAATTGAATTTGTGAAGCAAGCTAAACTATTAGGTGTTTACATGCATATAGATAATACTTTATCATGGCATCCACACGTGGAGTTTATTTTAAAGAAAATTGTAAGAAAACTTGCTGTACTTAAGAGAGTGGGTTATTTTATGCCACCAAATGCAGTTATCAAGGTTTTTAGAGTATTGTTTTTCCACATTTTACTTACTTCTATACTGTTTGGTGTAACAAACAAAATCAACTATATTCAGGGGAAAAAATCAATCTGCAAAAGAGGGCAGCATGAATACTTTTAAATACCGGAAGAAAGGTAAGAGAAAAATTGAGACCATTTTAATTTCCCTTCCCACCCATCCCAAAAAGTTGTAAGAATATGTACTGCGCAAAATGTTTTCAACTTTTCAGGTAACCTGGATTCTTTCATATAGTGTTGATTTTTTGGAAATAACAACTACAATGGAGTGTGTTTGAATAGACTGTCTTGGCAACTTGGAGAAGAAATAACCACTACTGAATAGACCGTTCAACGACAAACTACTGTATTAAATGAGTGATTTGATCATGTTTGATTTCAAGATGAACACAAAAACTGAAAAACGCAATCTTTCTATAACATCAACAAAAGTAATCTCACCATAGTATATCTCTCTTTTTGTTGTACATATAGTAGAAATAACCTTTGAGCGATATAAACACCAATGCAGGTGATAATGGAATATTGCTACATTAATATGGGAAGTTGACGGTGGAGAACTTAAAATCATCCCGTTTGTCATACAGTTGAGTTGTTAGTTTGCCGTTAATATCTACTTTCAATAAAATATCAAAATATGAAGCAGAAGTGGACGACTCCGTGGTGTATGGGATATATTGAATCAACATATGAATGAAAATTATTATTATCCATAATTAATACATTGTCGATATATCTAAATGTCCAAATTGAAGGCCACAGCAGGATATTTTTTTCTTCTCACGTAGAAGTCTTTGAATACATTCTGCTGCATATGAATATGAAAACAGGTCAGCTAACAAAGGAGCACAATTCGTGCCCATGGGGATTCCAACATAATTTTGGAAGACTTGATCACCAAAGACCACGAAGATAGTGTCAATGAAGAACCCCAGCATATAGATCCTCTTCCAAAATTGTGAAATTCATGACCTTTGGGTTTAGGGTCCAGGCCCTTGAGAGGGGCTATATAATTATGTATATTGAGCAATGACCCCTCTTTGAAAATTAAAAATTCCTCTACCCTAAAATGCATATTGCATTCAAATAGAAAATCGCATTTTGCTGTGATGTGATAAAACTTAATTACCTTTAAATGAATTCAAAATTGTGTTTGTATACTGTTGTGTAACACTTTGTCCTTGATTGACACCTGTGACCTACAAACGATTCTAGACGTTCTATTATTAGAACGATGTTTGGCAGAGTTTAAAAGGGGGCGCTTGATTTGTATACAGCGATCACAAAGTGTACACCTTTCCGTAATCGAGTGAAAAGGATTTGCACCCTGTATGGGGCATGTGTTCATAAATGAATTGAAAAATTCAATAGGGCTGAAAAATGCTGAGGCGGTAAATTTGCCGATTTTTCTCTTCTTAATTTGTTAACTATATGAGGTGTACTGTATCTATTTATTTACAAGAGTTTAAAATGTATTTTAGAGAATAAATGAAAACGATTCGTACAATCCTAAAAAAAAAAACAAACAAAAAACAAGTTCGTCGCAAAATATTCAACAACTATTTTGGAGTATGACTTGATATTTTTCAGATCTATGTAGGCATACATTTTCTTTTTTGAAAAAATCCATTTATTTTATAAATTATTTGCCTAAATTCTAAAAGAAGGATCTCCTCAGCTGCTGAACGTCCATATTGAAAATATTACACTACACCAAAAATTTTACAATTCATTATGAGGTGTAAACCGACGTACAACGGTGTACACAAATCATAAGGATGTTGTAGGTGTTTTATCCAGGTCCTGAAACCTCATTTTAGTGTAAAAAACTGCTAATAGTTTTGGTGATACGCACCTGTAAATCATTCTATAGGCGCTCTAAAGAATTATTTTTGGATTTTTTGACATCTTTGAATTGATTTGATTTAAATGACAGTTTATATTTTTGTGTGTGAATTCAGCTCTGTGTTAAACCAGCATCGGACACTTTATGAAAGTTGATTAGATTAGTAATATTATATATTGATATGTTTTTCTGTATATAGTTGTAATTAAATTGTGAAATCTTTTGAAATGTTTCAACTTTGTGACTGATTTTTGCAGGTCACGATAAGGTTTATTCTGACCTATATACTTATCACCTAATAGAAAGTACAAGATGGAGTACCGTATAAAAATCACACGGATACACATGTTACACATTAAGTACAGTCCATAGCTTTTTTTTTTTATCTTGCGGGACTTTATGAAAAGGTGAATATAACGAACAGTCATCAATCTCATAACTCTTATAAGGAATACAAAATAAAGAGTTGGATAAACACGGATACTTTGGCACACAAGAGGCGGGATCAGGTGCCTAGGAGGATTAAGCATACCCTGTCGACCGGTCATACCCACCGTGAGCCCTATATCTTGATCAGGCAAACAGAGAAATCTGCAGCCAGAATCGTTGTACAAAAAAACGGTATAACAACTGGTATGAAATTCGTCAGACAACATCTGACCAAATGACAGGTTCTGTTATCAAACTAGATCGATATAACGACAATATAATTTACGTAATGCTGACTTTAATCGAAACTGTTGAAAGCCTGTAACATTAATATGTTTGCCAGTAGCTTACCTCGACTTAAAAACTGATTATACGCAGAACAAGCTCTTGCATATCGAATCAGATGGGAGATATAAAAAACACCATACGTAGATGATAATTCAATATTACTACAAGTGGAGTTGTTAGGTGCCGTTGATATCTATTTTCAATAGAACATCTTAGTACAAAGCAGATATGAAGGCGTCTGTGATTGATTGAATGATGTTTTACGCCGTTTTTGGCAATATTGCCGCCATTTAACGGCGGGGGAATCTGTGATGTGTGTTATATGAGTTGACTAGGATACATGGAATCGACATATGAATGAAAACGATTATTGTTAATAAAACGAAGTTGATGTCTCTATATGTCAAATTGAAGGACCCAGGAAGATTTTTCTTTTTTTCTTCATATAATATAGAAGCCTTTGAATAAAATTTGCCGAATAAGAATATGAAAGCATTGAATGTGTCGATGTTTTATTCACATCTATGCTTCCAAATTTAAACAAAAATAGTTGCCACTCGTGTCATAATCGTTGTCAGGAAAATATCAACCAATATTCTTACACTTTTATCATTATTACACCATTCTTGTCATTTCATTTCTAACTATCACAATGATACTTTGATTCGAACTGATACTAATTGTTGATTATCACGTATAGTTCATTTGTCGGCATTTATCAGACTTTTGATCCCGTTCGGAATTTGAATTGGCTAATACATGTATATTATATCAATATCAATACATTTAGCAAATCATGAAAATCATTTAGATACATTAAGAATAAAAACGCTCACATACTTTGACCTTGTCGAACGCCGTCTTCACATTTGAATAAATCTGGTATTAATTTTCATAAAAAATTCGGGACTTGATTTAACTATACATACCTTAAACCATAAGCATTTCTGAAGGCATTATCAGATGCTTTTTTAATGTACAACTTTCCGTTTCTTTGTTTTCAAGAGTTATGTACAAAAGAATTGTCAAAAGTTGAATATTCTTTTATATATAAAAATCCTGCCTGTTTTTCTTGAAGAACCCCATCAATATCAGAAAATACGGTCAAACAGTGGTTGATTTAAAACTGTGTTGAAAGGTTTTCCAGTGGATTTTAAAAATAGTACTAAATCTATAATTGTGTGGTATGCAGTTTCCACTATTATTATTTTTATATGATGATATTTCCTTAAAACGAATTTGGGAGAATTCTACCAGATAAAGAAATTACATAATTTATAGTAAATCTGCAACACCATGTGTCCTATAGCTTTTGTGTACTCAATCATTATCCAATCTTCTTCACACGATTCTAAATTAAAGTTTTAATAAATTAATATATACATTCTGGAAAACATATTTATTCGAGGGCAAAATGTGTCATGATATTAATTTCACCTCATTAAATGGACAAAAATATTTAAAGTGACTACATAGAAGAGATATTTCAATGAGATCTATAGAATCCAGGAGCCCCAATCCCCTTACCTTATAACGTTGCACCCCACACCCCCTAACATTAGTTCCTGGATCCGCCCCTCAGTGGGATATACAACTAACAGGTAAACGGGAAAATACACCGGAATACTATAATCAAAATTGCATTGTGTTGAAAACTGTATATCAATTGATCCGAGAAAACAACAACACAAAGATACCACACAGATAATCACACACACATAGTTAAGAACAAGTCATTTTAGATTGTAAGTACATGCATATAAATCGTTAAAACAAAAAGTATTGCTACAGGAAAATAATACAGAAAGCGTAAATCGGTTATAAAAGTGAATGGCCGGGGATCTAATGCAATAGAATTAAACAACTGGGATAAGTGATATAACAATAGGACAATATATCAATACTGGACCAACTAAGATAGTTCAATGCCTGTGATATGTGACACAGATATAACAATTAGACAATATAATGATATATGACCGGTTCGTAGTCTTCTTTATCCAGATTCAAGCTTGTTTAGCTTATAGACGGATCGATAATGACTTTCGGTGTCAGGTTGTCCAAACCGACATCCAGTACGCCCTTTCTGAGCGAGTAAGTTTGTGCGTTACGATTTCATTAGATCCTGCATGATTGTATTTTGCTCTCCTTACCCGACAAGTTTAGTTGATTCTTGGATAAACTTGAATTATACAAGGAAATCAAATTTGGAAAGAGCTAGAGAGCACCGGTGTCAGAGAGTTGGAAGAAGAGTATGTTATTAATTCTGTTGGTGTATTGAGAGTTGACGAGAAAGATGAATGATAACATTTTGAGCATACTATTACATGCTCCGTGGAAACATACTTCACTAATGAAAACGCAGTCGAAAAATCCGGAAATGACGATGACAAGATTCCAGGGGATAGTATGTGGTCTGTGGAAGCCTGCGGAGCGAGAGTTAAATCTATAACGGAATATGTCTTTATAACGTCTTTCCCTGTTTGGGTGTGGATCATGGTTTTTGAGGACGCGTCCCTGTTGGGAGGAGTTTGGAAACCAGACACCAGGACTGAAGATGAGGAGGTTGGTGTGATGGATGCTTTTTCAGACACTTGCCAGTGGGAATGTATTGTTGTGAAAGAATTAAAAATTGAATGCGTGTAAATTTCAGAGACACTGTTCATTCCAATATTGTCTGATTTTGACGGCGTAATGGAAATTGAAGGATTTCTACAGATAATCACGACTGTTACGTCCACAAAGCGATCCGTCCAGGGATCAGTAACTCTCACGACAAACTTGTATCTCTTTGCTTTCAATATGCCGGCAACTGATACGACACCACGTTTGTTCACACGAAATGGATACAGAATTCCATCCAGTATGACGTAACTAAAATCCGACGGATTGCCATTAGCTGGACTGAGGCGAAGAACGATAGAGCCTTGTTCAGCATTAGTAGTCAATGTTGCTGTAACTCGTGTCCGGATGTCCAGGGTCGAGGAGAACGTATCAAACGTCCCTGCAAAGAAAAAAAGAAAGATGACAATGGTCTACTGCACAGTCTTTACTTGAGCGGATCAAAACATATTTCGTTATACTGTATGTATAAGTATTTTAACCACTACATGTATCACGCATGGGTTCAGAGTCCCGGGCCTCGGCTGTGGACTCGCGCCTTTGTGATATGTGTTACAATTTTTATCACCTAAGCACCTGATTCCCACTTCTGGTACGTATATATCCAGGGATCCGTGTTTGCCTATCTCTCAATTTTATATTGCTTATAGGAGTTATAAGATTGATCACTGTCCGTTATCTTCACATTTATAGGAGTTATGATATTGATCACTGTTCGTTATCTTCGCCTTTATAGGAGTTATGATATTGATCACTGTTCGTTATCTTCGCTTTTATAGGAGTTATGAGATTGATCACTGTTCGTTATCTTCACCTTTCATGACAAATTGAACTCTCCCGAGTGGGGCGAAAACATGGAGTGGGAGACCTTTTCTTGCATACCGTGTAGAAAGTGTTTCAGACTGTGTCTGTAGACAGAAACTCAAACTCTCTCTCTCTCTCTCTCTCATTCATGCTAAAAAAATGACGCAATATATTTACCTGAGTTCCTATTAAACGGTTCACTTTGGTCTTCTTGCCAGTAGTCCACCTCGGCATACACTAGACCGGAAACAAACAAAGAG
Source organism: Ostrea edulis (assembly GCF_947568905.1). Taxonomy (NCBI): domain Eukaryota; kingdom Metazoa; phylum Mollusca; class Bivalvia; order Ostreida; family Ostreidae; genus Ostrea; species Ostrea edulis. The sequence goes on from NC_079171.1 coordinate 24,462,282, forward strand.
AAAAATATTCTTAAATCAAACCTTTGTATACAGTATTTGATTTTTAAAAAAAAAATCTTTATTGCCAATTAAGAATTGTTTACGATGTACATGTATGGTAAATGTTGATGTAACTGGACTTACCGTCATGAAACCTCCTGATGATATTTTATCTTCACTTATACACCCAAAAAGGGCGACATTTAGAGCACACGTGTAAAAAGTGTAGCAGTTTAAATGTGATATCATGTTGTTATTGTTTTTTAAATATCTGACAAGTTTTGTAAATAAATGTGGTTGTTATTATTATCTTGCATATCAACCTAACTATTTTGCATGTCAACATCTCCCATTCCATGCACATCTGGGCGATATTCAATTATTCGGTTGTTTTGTATTCTTATTCAATCATATATCCAACTTTCATGTACATATATCGACATAAACATTTTGCATGTCGACATTCTTTGCCGGGACATTACTAGCAACGGGGCAGAAATACACTACCATAGATCCGTCATAAACTTTATATACAAACCCTTTTAAAAGTTCAATAAATGCTTAGTGAAAATTGTCTAGCCCGTTATCCATGCGCATGTCTAGAGAATGAGGGAGGGGTTTGGAATTTGCATAAATATAACATGTGCGCTATTTTAAGTAGTGGGGAAAAAGCCAAAATAACAAAATTACCATTAAAAAGCATTCACAGAATGTTCTCAAAGGAATTTAAACTGAAGCAATATGCTTTTATAGCCTTCTTTCATTTAAAGTTTGCACCTTTCATTATAAACGTATGTACAATGTAAATTGTATGTTACAACATTTTCTTAAAGCCATTGACCGCGGTATAGTTTGATCGTCATACACCAGGCCAATTGTCTCCGTTCACATTACGTTATAGCCGTGGCTATATTATTTAGAAAAAGCGTCAACCATATTTTTTTTTAGGATGCAGCCTCGCAAATCACCGCGTGACTCGTACAGTATGTAGCGGGATAATCCGAGGATTGTCGATTTGGGGGAAAAACCCTGATACTATAGCTAATTGAAATGAATTTAATGATATAGAATTTACAAGTTTAGCCTCTGTTTTCAAGGCAGATTTCATTTGACATATGGTCTTATCCTTGAATTGCTTGTAAAATAGTCATGTGTAAGATTACACGATTTAGCCATGGGTGTAGCCATTAACATATCAAAATCTATCATTGTAACTGTGATTGGTCAATAAATGAATGTGTGACTTCATGAATATTCATTGGAATCGATGGTTTCGTAGATCAAACAGTCAAGGTTTGAGGTAGGGTAGGTACTCTCGGACTCAGTAAGCGTAGCCAGAGAAGATGATAGAGTATAAACTGTCATTACATAAATCATCAGTAGAAATTGATCGGAAAGAAATTCTACAATCTTTTGATAGGGTGGATTATTTCAACCAAGTCTCTTTGGCTAAATTAGACACGCACTTTATCGGACAATATACTTTTCCCGTTATTTCATCATGCAAAGACCTTTATATATTATATGTGCATACAGAGTTTGAAACACCCATCTATCCCCCTTTTTTGGCAACTACATGCAATAAAAGATCATGGAAATTAAGTTTGAACCAATGAATTAATTCCAGGTAGTGAAATACCCACCCCATCCCCACCCACTCACCCCGCTGCAGCCGCGGTGGCCTATCTAGGTTAGAACATTCGCCCCGCATGTGGAAGGCCGGGGTTCGAATACCGACCGCGACAGACAAAAGTCATTAAAACAGTAGTGATAGTTCCATCGCCAAACGCTCGGCATCAGGTGTGAATGTCACGGGTCCTCGGAGATGACCTTTAAATCGGACGTCCCGTGTCACAGTAGGTGTTGCACGCTAAAGAACTGCTCAATGGCATTAAGTGCCGAGCATAGGCCTAAATTTAAAGACATTCACCGGTCTTCGTGACGTCTCCATATGAGTGAAAAATTCTCGAGAGAGGCGTTAAGCAAGATACAATCAATCAATCAATCAATGACCTATTCCTCTCCCCGATTTTGACTTTATGTAAGAATATGTCTTTAAAAATGTTACATGTTTCTCAAATTCAGCAGGATGGGAAAATTTCGTAAATCTTCCTTTTTTATCTTAACAAACTACGGACCATGGTGCTAAGGGCTAAAATCGAGGATAAGAATTTACATGAATATAAGGCACCTCTGTGTTGTACGGATTCAAGTCGAGTTAACGCATGGAGTCGTTTAGCTTGGGTGGGGGCATGAGATCGTTGAAATGAAGAGGATGACATTTCTTTTTGATATATAGAATCTTTTTCTGAAGACCACCAGGACCGGGTTGACTCTTGTAGAATCATGGACTCATTGTTTCGAGAGGGATGCGCTTTTCCCGAAACGTTCGACACACATCGACCTGGAAAATAGTACCGAATCCGCGCATGTTATCGGTATTACATTAGGCGTGATGTTTTATCAATGTGGTTTATTAGATGCAGAAACATTACCGATGGGCAGGCACGTAGTATTCTACCCTGTTCCACCTCTAACGCTTGGATATTTAATTTTAATTCACATACGTTTAATTTTTTTTTTATAAGAAGTGTATCTTTTGACCCCATCCCACCTCCTCTAAACACTTTGAAATGTTGTACTTGCATGTTTGAATGTAAAACTTATACGGTACCAATTTTGATGCACCAGATGCGCATTTCGACAAATAATGTCTCTTCAGTGATGCTCAACCGAAATCTTTGAAATCCGAATGTGAATAATGTGGAAATAGAAATAGAAACCACCATACAAGACAATACATCTGTAAGCAAGTGGTCAATATAACTTTTTTGAATGGATATCACACGCGTTTGCTATCCCCTCGCTAGAGCTCCGTGTGTTAAAATGTATCACGTAATGAAAATGGATGAAACGCATATTTTTTCCAGTCACAAAATATTTAGAATTTCATTATGAGTATATCACTTTACCTGTATAAATGATCACGAGAGTTACACCAACAGAAAGGCAGACGAGAGCCGCTCCGAGTCCCAACCGGAAATATGTTCTCCATTTAGATCCTCCCACGTGTTTCACGGTTCTCTGGCCTCCGTCAACATTCTTCTGTGCTGTTTCTATGCCAATAGGGGAATTGGAGGGGACGGGAGCAAGATAACTCCCATCATCTGGCAGAAAATTCAAAATTTACAATATGACCTAACGATTCTCCGGAATGTGTGCGAGGCACTGATATTGTAACCTTCGTATGTTTACTATGAGATCGATATTCACACAGTATATTGCTTTTAAAATGGATGAGTTGTCTTTGGATGAATTGGCTAAATGATTGATCAGTCCTGCTTATATCAATTATCGATTGTTTTTGATTCATCACATGAAACCGCTTCCACTTCATCAGAAAATTAAACCAACTTCAAAACCAATTTTCTATTCATCAGGTAAATAAGTAAATTTTAAATATTTGAAAATGTGTCTAACTTTATATGATTTCATTCCACTATAATAATTGATACCTGCAATTTTACGTGAGGTAGATTGCGCTTGAACACCATAATCTGCGGGAATGACGTCATAATCATTGTCCATACTGATATCAAGACCGTGGCTGGCCATTTCAATATATTCCGAGTCTGTAGGCCTGTTCTTATCCATTGCTTGTAACCTTAAACCACACCAGTCCGACAAGGTGCTTGTAATTATGGACTAAAAATCCTCATGGATTTCTGTCTTTAAGCAAGGATGTAAAATAACGACAACCAGGGATTAATCACAGTAATATCAGATGTTCTTTCAACAAACGAAAAAAAAATTCCATTTATCATTGTATGTGTTAACAATTCGATACCAAAAAATGTCATTCTTAATTTCAAAGAATTCCGAGGTGCCATGAAAAAAATCCCCAAACGAAACGAGGCTGGGCATTTTTTTTTAAAATTTTATTTTGACTTGACTAATTTACTTACTGAAATATTTTAATGACAGCTCATTCGACTAATTTCACTTCTGTCATTCTGAAATGATATCAGTTGATGATGTTCGGGTAAAATAGCCAAATATCTAGTTTGCAGTGGACTTTGAAAAGCCACTTAAACCACACAACAGTTCGTTAAATGTAATTGACAGTTAACACTGGATATATGTTACACAAAAGTTAGTTATATGTAAAGAACAGTTACCCCTGAATAAATATTACACAAAAGTAAGTTATATGTAAATAACAGTTACCCCTAAATAAATATTACACAAAAGTAAGTTATATGTAAATAACAGTTACCCCTAAATAAATATTACACAAAAGTAAGTTATATGTAAATAACAGTTACCCTTGAATAAATATTACACAAAAGAAAGTTATATGTAGATAACAGTTACCCCTAAATAAATATTACACAAAAGTAAGTTATATGTAAATAACAGTTACCCCTAAATAGATATTACACAAAAGTAAGTTATATGTAAATAACAGTTACCCCTAAATAGATATTACACAAAAGTAAGTTATATGTAAATAACAGTTAATACTGGATAAATGTTACCCAAACGTTAGTTGTATGTAATTGATAGCCAATACTGGATAAATGTTACACTAAAGTTACTTATATATAACTGACAACTAATACTGGATAAATGTAAAAAGAAATAGAGAACTGAATGTGACTGATAATGTGGATCGACTTCAGATTTGAATGATTGCGATTTGATTGTTCTGCAGGAATTTCACAACCTTTCATTAGGTCGAATATCTAACAATATCTACTGATTTTGACTACAGATTACTCCGTTTACTTGATCAGCCATACGGCTCACTGTGAGTAGGACCGGTCAACATCGGATGGTTACTCAATTTAGGCATCTGATTCAAGCTTACTTGTGTCTGGGGGTTCGTGTTTAGCCTACCATTAATTTTGTATTATGTATGGGAATTGTGAGATTGATAACTGTTCGTTATCTTTACTTTGTCGTCCTGGAAATGCGAAAATGAGCTATTTGTTTAGTTTTCTCTATTGTCACTTAGGTTCAGTTTTGACCAAATCGTTTAATATAGTAGAACTTTTTTTATATTAGCAATCGGTTCACATGGTTCGGTTCAAGTTTTATCAATCATCCTACTTAGATAATTTTTTTTTTATTATGCTCCTTTAAAATGCGCATTCATCTGGGCAAGTCCGTGATTTAACACAGCTGTTCACAACTGAACATGCCTGCTACGCAAGCGATATGTACATGTATATAAGTAGTTTTGCAAAATCAAGATTTCAAGCAATCCATGTTACTCCTGACATTCACAAAATAAAACTGTGCCATTCAGTCGACTGACATGTGTCTGGACAAGTGACAGAACGGTACAGCTCTGCCGTTCAGTGACCTTTCAGTAACCGTTCAGTGACCTTTCAGTAACCATTCAGTTACGTTTCAGTGACCTTTCAGTAACCATTCAGTTACGTTTCAGTGACCTTTCAGTAACCATTCAGTGACCTTTCAGTGTACTGAATGGCAAATCTTGCGATTTGATTGAAGAAATCAACAGAACAAGAGCAGGGTTTAAAGATATTCGTTCAAACTATTTTACCTTTGAAGCATCTTTTATTCAACCCGAGCGGATTATTTTTGCAACATGGATCACATTTATAGTATGAATCTAGGTGGATATATTAAAGCGCTTAGTTCAGTATTTTCAGAAAACACAAACAGTTTTCCTAACTTTTTCTGATGTTTTCAGTTTTACGTGGATAATTGTAATATTTCTGTTAGATGTGTTGACAATATTTCCTAATGAAAATCGTATAGTATTATAGTGTAAGCATATGGTCTAAAATTCACAATTCTGTAAAACTGTTCAAGGCTACAGCGCTGTGCATACAAAAATACTGAGATTCATTTTGGTAATTTTTCATTTTGAAGTTTTAATACTAATTCTGATATCGATGTGTATTAATGCATGTCTGATGTAGATCAGAGGAGAAACCAGAAAATATTCAAACGGAACCCATATCTGTACCTTATCCGCCATGCAAAATGGAGACGTGACGAGACCAAGCGAGCAGCTGATAACGTTTTCTAAGAATTTTCAACAAAACGTGAGGGGTCACACCCACCCACCCCCTCTAAATTTGCCACTGCAAGTCTTCTTGAAAATCTCACCCGATGTTGAGATAAGACTAAATTCTACTTCACGTAATAATGGGCAATTCTTTGAAAAATTAAAACTGAATACACGCACAACAATAAATGTAACAGTATCATTTAAGAAATGTAAATAAATATTATATCAATACGACTGACCAAATATCATTAGAATGTAATAATTCACAAACACACATACAAACAATTAAGTCGAACACTTACTGTTTCCTTTACAGGTTTAAATCTGACAACGGAAGAGGAGCGGAAACGGTTGTGGGGTTGTTCGTGTACACGGCTGACACGTTTACATAAAGCCAACAAAATTAAAAAGTGATATCTACTTATAAAACAGAATTATATATAAACTGTACTTTTATTGTAGATGCAGACATGTACTTTTTAAAAAGAAAATCATAAAAGACACCCTGGTATATCTAAGATAAAAATATCTGGGATCATAGATGCGTGACGTCATAAATAAATATCGACATTCGAACAAGGATCCCTCGTTGGCGGAGCGAGTCTCCTAACCAATAAGCGATAACGAAAAGTAAAATATATATCTAAAGCTAAAGCTACATGTAGCTTTGAACTGTGTTTGTCATCATATTGCGGAGTGAATTCTATTCATTCAAATTTGATATCCAGAGCGAACTGTTTTCATCCAAATAGAAATATTTCTTTTCACACATGTACATTGTAAATTCAGAATAAACTGTATCTAATTGGCTTCGGAAAACGGACAACCTTATCCCCTCTAGATCCATCACCGTGACTTATTTTAGTTTGAATGTATTGGGACAATATTTGTAACTCATCAAAGTTTCATTTGGCATTTTTATTTTCATCAATCAGTTTTGTCTTGCAATATATACATGTATGTAACAATTTCTCTAGGAATATCACAGTTCAACATAAAATACAATAAATAATTCAATGGGGATCTCCTCTACTAATCGTTAAAATACATCAAAATGGCGTCCTATCATCCTCCACCACTTCCTGTATTCGCGACTGACGAGATAATCTGTTGTATCTGAAATAAGAAACGAATACAAGCAAGTAAATACATGATGTCAATAACAGATTGCGTTAAGCATACATTCCAATTCGAGGTTCACATATAATTTCCGAAACAGTAAATCTGATTCTATTTTAAAGATTGAATTCCCACGAAATTCAGCATAAAGCAAAGAAATACAAGATACCTGTCATTCTCATACATATCCGTACTTCCGGCAGAACTCCACGCTCGCTGCCCGTCATCCGGTTCGTCCACTCTGAAAATATTTTTTAAACACAACAAAAATAAATATGTTGAATTTTTTACACCTTGTAATGCAGCGAATGCCAAAAGCTCTATACATTGAAATAGAAAATGTTCGGTGTTGAGCTTCTATAACTTACATGTTCATATAGCCTAAAGATTCCTCATGAAAGGAACTGGCGTACATGTAACTCTCATGTACATAGATCCTAAAGACCACCAAAGGAACTGTCGTACATGTAATTTACATATATCCCAAGGATCATCAAAGGATGAACTATTGAAACTTACATATAAGTTAAAGGAACTGTCATTACTTACAAATAGCCTAACTATTCCACATCCAAGGAACTGTCGTAACTTACATATAGCCTAAAGATTCCCCATCAAAGGAACTGTCGTAACTTACATGTAGCCTAAAGATTCCCCATCAAAGGAACTGTCGTAACTTGTCTGTCTGCCCGTCCAGCCGTTGTGTGCTTGTTCGTTGTACCAGCGTGTCTGTGGATGTACTTCGTTGCTGACGTAGCCGGGATTACAGAAGCTCTCAAACATCCCGTTTTTATGCGGCATGTCTACCACGGTCTCCTGGTATTGAGCTTCCTGTGGGAAGTACCGAATGGACGCCACGGACTCCGTGCTTTTACCCAACTCGTCTCTGGAGCTTAAATAAATAAAGATGGACAGTTTTTTACTTCCTTTGCGTCACTTGTAGAAATTTTCACTCATATTGAGATTTCATCTGCGGTAGGTGAGGCGTCACAAATTTAGACCTAGGCTTAGTGCTCAGGAGTGTAACCTATAACTTGGAGGCCTGATATCGCTGTACAGCAGCAAATATCATCATTGCATTTTGGGTTTTTTTCCATTTAGTGTTATGTCCCTTCATGTTCTTTCTCGTGCTAACACCTGCTGTGACAAGAAGTCGTGGTTATTAAGTTTCATCGGAAAGACTCGTGACTCGCACTTCCAAATGTTTGAGTATCTGGTCAATGATTAGTCCTTACCTATTTCAATGTCTTACGTTTAACGCCATCAAAATACGAGCGTGACTCGAACCCACGAACAACCGGTCACAAATTATTAAAACAATGCATTTCATATGTAATTCTTAACACGAGTTTTGATTGGTTAACAAGTCGGTGTTTTGTGTTCACTCCGCTGAAGTCGGTAACTTAAGTAACGTGATGTCACAATGCATCGTTTTTGTACATGCAAATTCAAAAATGTAAATTAATAAAATGATAATCACAATTCAAAGCTTCTGAGTAATATAACATGTTCAATAAAATTAGTATAAATTTCATTAGGTGAAATAAATCAAATAGACTCTTTTTTTCTTTCAAGCATTCTGATACTTGTACAAAGCGGGACAACTCTTACAAACATCGTCTATAAAATGACATGATTGCAACTGGATAACGATAATATTCAATTACATAGAATTTAAGATTAATAATGTCAAACTGAAACGGTATCTTACAAATACGAAGGAAACCGGTTTTCTAGACGCATAAATTCGTCCGCATGGAGACGAAATCGATTAACTTAATACACAGTATTATGACACACAGCCATGGTAGTTCAAAGGCGCTCTCTCCCTCTCTCTGTCTCTAGGTTATGGGCTAAATTTTTATTCCCTATCTCAAAAGACCTGCCCCTTCGACGTTAAATATGAAACTCGCGGGTCTTGTAAATTTGATTTACGTTAAAACCTTGACCCTGTGTCACGTGAGGTTGACATTGATACCATAACGAACAAAAGAACTGAAAGAACGTAGACATGTATTTATTGTAGTTATAGTTACATGGGTGTCTATCGAACACGTGTTTTGTTTTTATATTTATACCGAAAACAAAATTCCATTGGTTTCTATTGAAGTTTCTGTTACCTGTTATACAGGTATTTAAATTAGTGAAGCACGGCTTCTCGTGATTTTGCAAGTAAGGAATTGGCCCCATTCGAAGGCTCTCTTCCTGTGCGTTTTGACATGGCACCCACCCACCCACCCACCCACAAAGCATTTATGAATTGTTTTATTACCGATCTTATTTTCTCATTGTAGAAAACAGAAGATGTAATTTTTCTAAGAAGATATTATATACAATATTTGATTTCTGATGTCAATAAACTGCACTCTTGAGAGCGCTTCTGTACCTACACACTGTTTATTTATAGTATAAATTATTTATGTTCGGTTGAGTGTAACGAATTAGAACATAAAGGAATAATATGTAAACTAGTTTATATAAGTAATTGCGCAATCCTGTATAAATAAAGGATATTATTATTATTATTATAACGTTTCAGCAGAACAAATCCCATACAATGCACAATAACCCGTAACGTTTTTAAAAAATTGAGTAATGGAACTCCACTTAATGACTATCTGTTACTCATAATAATGTATTACCTTTGTGCTAAAGGCCTTCGAAAAACACACAGTATTCTGGCAATGAGGATGGCGAAAGAGAGAATGACCAGGACTCCGCAGCTGGCAAAGACAGCGATGTAGATCTTTGTTGAATCAGGGACCCCATACATTACATCTACAAGATTGAAATCGGTGTTTAATCATATTGGGCGAATGGTGCTGTTTTCGGTATGTGTACTTGGTTCTGTTCTTAGTCAAGATTATGAGAGAGTGGGCGAAACTCTTGCGATCAAAATGCATCCGTAATTAAATATTTATTGATAAGTTTGTTTGAAGCCGGTGTAGTGGTGAAGTTGGACAGGACTAGAAGGAAAGTCAAAATTACCTGAGCAGTGAGGCAGTGTTTCGAGATCCCAGCTTCCAGATTCTAAACATATGGCTGCGTGCTCCCCTACCACGTGGTAATCGTCTGGACAGGAAATTGTCACTTCCGCGCCAAAATATCGATCACGTGTATTGAGGATGATCTCTGGTGTCGCATGTAATGTTTCCGTCTTTGGTAGACTTAGCAATGGTGGGCATTCTGCAAAAAATAACAATATTCTGAAGTATTACATAAAAAATATCCTAATCGAAAATAGAACCTAAACTAATAACTGAGTACTGGCAGTGAAAACATCAAATGATTAACACAACGTTGGTAGATACGTGTTGCACAAGAAACAGAATTCAAAGATGAAACCCACCTAAAATACTCATGGCGCCTAATCACTAATGTTAAGTTCGTGTAACGTTTCAGTAGAACTGTGTTGAGTTTAAATACAGCCGTAAAAAGTTTTCGGTACAGCCGAGAAACATCTAAAGTTTCAGTACAACTGTGTTATGTTTCAGTACAGCCGTGTAAAGTTTCAGCAGAACCGTGTTATGCTTCAAAATGTCAGCCGTGTAAATTTTCAGTACAGCCGTGAAATGTCTAAAGTTTCAGTAGAACCGTGTTATATTTCAGTACAGCCGTGTAAAGTTTCAGCAGAGTCCTGTAGAGGTTTCAATACACCCGTGTAAAGATTCAGTGCAGCCGTGTAAAGTTTCAGCAGAGTCCTGTAGAAGTTTCAATACACCCGTGTAAAGTTTTAGCAGAGCCCTGTACAGGTTTCAATACAGCCGTGTAAAGTTTCAGTACAGCCGTGTAAAGTTTCAGTACAGCCGTGTAAAGTTTCAGTACAGCCGTGTAAAGTTTCAGTACAGCCGTGTAAAGTTTCAGTACAGCTGTGTAAAGTTCCAGTACAGCTGTGTAAAGTTTCAGAACAGCCGTGTAAAGTTTCAGTACAGCCGTGTAACGTCTAAAGTTTCAGCAGAGCCTATATGTTCGACAAGTCAGTCCTCTTCATGTTGAATCATTTACGCCTTCTGTGTGTGGAGTTTTCACCACTTCTTATCAATGATGCATAACCTGAAAGATTAAAAACATGGAGTTAAAATGGAAGAATGTGAAGACAGTGCACTTGTACTAAGCGTGACATAGAGATGATAATGTTTGTATGCTGGAAAACGTCATCTTCCTGATCGATATTGAGCAGTTACACAGAAACTACAGCATTCTAAAAGATGAGGCCTGTGATTCACATCTCTCACTTTAGCCGCTGAATTATTTTACCCATTTTTGTAACTCCACCTTCAAACCCAATGATCATAGTTTAAAGAAAGTTGAATTTACTCTACATCCGGATGCTTGCGTACTAATATTCAATGTAAGATGTATTTCATCTGCCCAGTCACTGACGACTAATTTGTACCAGTTTTTGTTTGTTGTCTTTCAGAAGTCGATAGAAACTTAATTCTTGCTACAGTTTTTAATTAGGAACGCGCACTTCAAATTTAGCTCAGGGGAACTAAAATAATTGGATATACATCTTATAAAACTTACAAGTATGTACGTAAATTAAAACCTTGACAATGTGTTTAACACTATAATCACAAATGTTACTTTCAATGCAACGGACCGTTGACCGCCGCGGTGGTCTAGAGGTTAGAGTGTTCGCCCCGCATGCAGAAGGCTGGGGTTCGAATCCCCGGCGGCCGCGACAGATCTCAGTCGTTAAAACAGATAGTGACAGTTCCATCGCAAAACGCTCGGCATCAGATGTGAATGTCACGGGTCCTCGGAGATAAAAACGGATGTCCCGTGTCACAGTAGGTGTGACACGCTAAAGATCCCGCACTGTTCAATGGCTGTAAGCGTCGAGCATAGGCCTATATTTGAAGCCCCTCACTGGTCTTGGTGACGTCTCTATGAGTAAAACATTCTCTAGTGAGACGTTAAATAATATACAATCAACGCAGCTGGGATTTCAATTTTTGTGGTTTTTACACGTAAACTTACGTCTTAGCAGTTTATTTCTTCGAACTTCTAATAGACAGTCATTTTTAAAGGAAAATGAATAAATAAATTTGCAATTTTTAAAAGAGTTGTCACTTTCACTAAGATCATACAAACTTTACGAAGTGTGTGAAATATTGATACACCTCTGGTATCTAATTTGAGCGCATCATATCCAAGACTTTACAAAATGTAGTTAGTAGGGTATCCGGGTTAGAATAGGTCCTCGGTACCCCTTGCTTGTCGTAAGAGGCGACTCAATGGGACGGCCCTTCGGATACAACGGCAAAAACCGAGGTCCCATTTCATGTGCAGCAGGTGTGGCACGATAAATATTCCTCCCTGCTTAAAGGTCGTACGCGCTGAGCATAGGCGTAAATTTGCAGCTCTTCACCGGCAGTGGCGACGTCTCCATGTGAGTGAGAAACTCTCGAGCGGAACGTGAAACAATATACAACCAACTTTAGACAGGTACACATAGAGAGTTATTACTAACAACAACTGCCAATAAGTATTTCTATTTATAACTATTTGTGGTTCTACTTGATTGACAGGGAAAACCGATTGGCCGCCAACGAATGAGTGCAATGGTCAGGAAAAACGATTGTACCAGAGGCTTCATGAGAAATTGTCCAGTCATTGTCACGATAAAACATGATATCGTCATTGCATATCAAAAGAAAAACACAGTTACATGAAGAAGCATAGATAAATGATTTAGAGTGAAATTTTTGTCCTTTGAACAGGTTTTGAAACGCAGAAATAGATACAAATAAATCAGAACAGATTTGTTTACCCCCTAATCAAAAGGACAATTAATTTAAAAATAATATATTTTCCATTGTGAATTTGCTAGAATACCGAGCCTTGAGCATGCACCGCTAAACCCTTGGTGGGTTTTTTTTCATATTGCATTACAAATGTCACATTGGGCGGGTCATCCATGTCCTATGGACATACTTCTAGTTGGATATATATTTATGACAGGTGAAATTCAGGTGATGCTGGACAGGTTTATACCATGCACTGATACACAGGGGAAGGTAAGTATTTGTGGGAAATGTAGCATAGGATACACACAGGATTATAGTGTATCCAGGGGTTAGATAGAGGATAGTGTGAGATACTGAGATTTGAGTGAGATATAGATGATTGTGGGATACCGAGCTTTGGGTTAGATATAGATGATTGTGGGATACCGAGCTTTGGGTTAGATATAGGGGATTGTGGGATACTGCGCTTTGGGTTAGATATAGGGAATTGTGGGGTACTGAGTTTTGGGTTAATCATAGGGAATTGTGGGATACCGAGTTTTGGGTTAGATATAGGGAATTGTGGGATACTGAGTTTTGGGCTAGATATAGGGAATTATGGGATACCGACCTTTGAGTTAGATATAATGGGAGCGTTGGATACTGAGTTTTGTGTTAGATATCGGGTAGTGTGCGATACCGAGCTCCGGGTTAGATATTGGGTTTGTGGGATGAATTCTAATTTGCATAAAAAATCTCATTGGCAAAATTCCAAAGCTTTTGAAAATATACAAATAAAAATGTAGGCGAGAATCCAGAGTTAACATGGATAGTTCTTTGTTTACTGGCAAGCACAGATGTAACACTCTCCCCTCTCACCGCTGCGACATGATTTCGGTCCCCGTGAACGGCAGTGGTGGTATGTGAGAGGGTTTGGTGGTCGCCAGCTCGGACACGTGGGTTTCCTTCGGGTACTTCAGTTTCCTCCCACACAATGACCCTGAACATCAACATCCGTGCATCAAATGACGCCAGTGGAAATCAAGCTTGAATCGAGCTATCATGGGTTTGTATATATGTATATACCGAATAAACTTTCAATTTGTTTACTGACAAGCATAAAGAGTTTCATACAAGGAAATGTTAAAATTTAAAAACACTTACAGCTGAAGTTAATTTAAATAAAGAAATTCAATGCTTCTTTTTTATATAATTCTTTGTGCTGATAATGAGCTGATTATTCAATTCGCCTGCACATTATTGCGTGATAATAGCAAAATATATGTGCAGAAGAAGAAAAATGAACATGTAATGCTTGAATATCGCTTTATAAATGATTTATCAACAAACAAAATGAAAGAAGCATCTTTTTTGTGTTATAGAGAGTGACGTCTACCTGTGCACCGTGTGTCAGAACTTCCGTGTGCCTGGCGCGGGCCTCACAGTCCGTACTTCCCTGTGATCATAACATCATAACCACGACATAAGACGATCGACTAAGGCATACATAACAAATGACTCACTAATGAGAGGATATTGTGTGTAGCTGAATACCACTACTTGAGACCAGTGTATATATATCTATTGTGTAGTTGAATGCCAATATTTGAGACCAGAGTATATATAAAAGATAGATTGAGTAATGATAACACTATGGTCCATCAGATAGAAAAATTTAAATTTAGAAATTTAGGAAAATTTTAATTTGTAGAAGAAAAACAATTCCATGTGTTGTCTACAGTGCATTCAGTAAAAGAGGGGGGCTGTATAACTATATAATTTACATTTATCTGTTACATAAATGGTAGGCAACTCTGTACTTTCTAGACCAAAAAGGAACTGTTTATATTTTGACACCGAATATCTTTTGGAAGAAAGTGTCATGTTGTTTAAAACTACGTGAGGGCATGAAATGTGACGCTTTACGCCAGCATGCTCATCTTAGCTGGCGTGAAGCGTCATTTTCCATACCACTGTGTATCTTCAAAATTGAAAAAAAAAATATTCTTCTTTACTTTCATTTCTGTCGAAATATTCCCAGCCGTTAAAATAGTTGTAATAGATGTATATTTATAAAGATTCATACACACGTTGTTTATATTCATGAGGAAATGGCTTTCATTTTAATCGGTAAAGATATCGAAGGTAAAACCAATGGAAATGTATATATTATTACATGTAAAAGCATTTTGCAGTTTATGATTTCGTTCTATGGAACATTGTCATGAAGTATTTCTTGAAAAGCTATTTCGTGATGAAAATCGCATTATTTTAAAACTGCGGAGTGCTTCTTCGCCGTAAACATCAGCGAATGTACATCCACAGTACATCCACAGTACTATTGTCACTTTACAGTGTGTCACTTCGCTTGATTGAACATGTAAATTTCACTCACTGATTGACTGTACAGTTTTGAAACAAGAGACCCATGGACCACATCGCTCACCTGAGTCACCTTGGTCCATATCAGAAGACTTTCCATATATATTTGCATGTAAAACCGTAGTCCCTATCATGGCCCCAAACCTACCCCTGGAGGCCATGGTTTTTGCAAACTTGAATCTACACTATGTCAGAAAGCTTTCATGTCAATGTGAACTTCTTTGGCCCAATGGTTCTTGAGAAGAAGATTTTTAAAGATTTTCCCTACATATTTGTATTTAAAACTTTGATCCCCTATTGTGGCCCCATCCTACCCCAGGGGGCCATGATTTTAACAAACTGAATCTGCACTATATCAGAAAGCTTTCATATAAATCTCAGCTTGTCTGGCTCAGTGGTTTTGGGGAAGGAGATTTTTATAGATTTTTCCTATATATTTGTATGTAAAACTTTGACCCCCTTTCGTTGCCCCATCCGACTCCTGGGGGCCAAGATTTTACCAATTTAGAATCTGCACTATATCAGGAAGCTTTCATATAAATCTCAGCTTTTCTGGCTCAGTGGTTCTTGAGAAGAAGGTTTTTTTTAAAGATTTTTCCTATATATTTGTATGTAAAACTTGGATCCCCCTTGTGGCCCCATCCGATCCCAAGGGTCCATGATTTTAACAAACTTGAATCTGCACTATATAAAAAAAAAACAAAAAATAAACCAAACAAATTTGACCCCCTATTGTGGCCCCATCCGACCCCTGGGGGCCATGATTTTAACAATTTAGAATATGCACTACCTAATAAAGCTTATCTATAAATTTCATCTTTTCTGGCCCAGTGGTTCTTGAGAAGAAGATTTTTTAATGACCCTACCCTATTTTTACCTTTTCTTGATTATCTCCCCTTGGAAGGTGGCATGACCCTTTATTTTAACAATTTAAAATTCCCTTTACCTAAGGTTGTTTTGTGCCAACTTTGGTTGAAATTGGCCAAGTTGTTTTTGAGAAGAAGTCAAACATGTTAAAAGTTTACAGACGGACGGACGCCGGAATACGGGTGATCAGAATAGCTCACTTGAGCTTTTAGCTCAGGTGAGCTAAAAATGAATTTGAGATTTGGATGACTACGCTACGATTGATCACTGGGCTCGTTTCGTTGAAATATATGAAGAGCCTCGCCAGAAATTTGCGCGCTCGATCATGCGAAGTGACACGATATTATCGGAGCGGTAGTATTTACATGTCCTAATCATACGTGAAATGATATTTCAAAGACTACATAAAAGTTTCACTTTATACCGGAGGCTGAGGTGTGAAGGGGGATGGTTGAGAGAGAGAGAGAGAGAGAGAGAGAGAGAGAGAGAGAGAGAGAGAGAGAGAGAGAGAGAGAGAGCAGTTTGCACTTCCGACCTACATGTATGGTAATGAAACATTAATGGTAACCCCGATATCATTTTAAAGTTATATTGATATAACTTATTACATGTATATCCTACAGAGTATCTACTAGTAATATAAATGATAAATGATATGGTTTTGAGTCACAATATGACAGAACAATTTGAGGGTTGAATGCGACATGCAATCCGGGTACTGGGGACAAAGTCCTCCTTATCTGTTTTTGTCCCATGTGTAAAAATCATACGCAATCTCAAGATAACCATTGTTCTTTGTATTCCGTATTTCCTACATGGGACATATATCACCCCCCCCCCCCTATTGCATCCTAGGTTTTTTAATAGCATGAACAACTCATTTTACTGGTATTATCAAATCTCTCAAGGATTTCAGTTTAGAATTGAGGTTTCATTCTTTCTATACGAAGTTCCCGCCCGTGTGCCTTACACGTAATGTCATTAAGTTACAACATGTTTAAAAATACATGTATTTTAAGGCTCCGGCGTATTTTAACTTCTGTTTAAATACACATGAGAACTATTTTAGTACTTTACCTAAACTCAAATAGTCGATTTGTTGAAAGGGGGACCGCTGTACCCCCTCTCATGTATATTCGTTTTAAGCTGTACATCCAGAGTTGTAGTGCTATTTCGGAAATCCCATGAGGTTCTCGAAACCAGATATCAATCGATCCATGGATTCAAGAGTTTTAGCGCTATTTCCGAAATCCCATGAGATTCTTGAAACCAGATATCCATGGATTGAAATGGGGGGGGGGGGACCAGACCGGGAAACATAAGGTATACTTACTGTTTCTTATGAAAATATTTATATGATGAAAAACTGACCACGTCGTACAAAGCATGATTATGTTTCTGAATGCCTGGACTGGTTACTTTTCTATTTCTCACCTCTCTTCGTTTTATGAAATCAAAAATCTTAAAGATATAAAAAACGAACTTCGATCGGGTATCAATCAATTTCTGGCTAATATATTACTCATTCATTTTATTAACGTTTACGAAAGGTTATCCCATTAGAGAACAGGGCACCTATTCACAAAATGTCTTGCGACTAAGTTCAAAATTTACAAACACTGTAATTTTCTTATTTTTCATTTCTTGTAGACTTTCTTAATTAACATGTAAAGTACATCCATGGTTGATAAAAGTTGAATACATACTTATGATCTTGTGATTATCAAACAGAATTCTTTTTTCCATCTTAGTCGTAAGATATTTTGTGAATAAGGGCCCAGGTCAGATATCAGCGTTTATTGTAAAGCTTGTGGGGTTCTTTTTTGGGGGTGGGATGGGAGGTGGATTAACGTTTTTTTTTTATAAAGCTTGTGGGGTGGGGGTGGTGATTGTTTGTTTTGTGTTTACGAATTATTTACAGAACAAGGCAGGTTATTTATAGCTGATGTAAATTTTTGGGATGGGCAATAGATGTTTACAGTACGCACGCGTGTAGATAAAAAAATGTTAAATGTATACATTGAATTATAATGGCCTAATTTGTCCCTCACAAAATCATATCGCCGAATTTGAATTCGGTCGGATTCATTTCAAATCATTATATATAAACAGTATGCTTAGAATTATAAACCTGTGATGACTTTAATTAATTAGACTAGCATAATTAAAAACGGACAGAAATCAATGATTATACATGCATATAACATACAAATGACCCTCACTTAAAATCTTGTCAAAGTAACTGGAGGGAAGCAGTACTAATTTGACAATGCAGGTTCGTGAGAGGTAAACATGGCAAAGTATACATAATCAGTACGTATTTGATAAACTGACAAAACACCTGTCATCTCGCACCTATTCAAGAATCCAGAGGTATTGACCGGAAATTCTTTGCCAGTGGCGTGTGAAAATGGACCTCGGACATTGCCGTAGACATGACAGAAGATGAACGTGCAGTTTGTTGAAATGCGAGAGATGGACACACAAGCACTTATTTAGCGTTGACAAAACCGATTAGGGTGAGAAATGGCGGTCGTGTTGTGATCCGCCCCCGGCGAGTCTCATTCATCATAGCCTGTTAACGGCTTCTGGTCAAAGTTGCAGGGTTTGATAAATGTTTAAATGTAGGCATTTCACGAAAAAACAGCTAATAAATAAGTGCATATATCAGTTTTCATACACAAGAATGCACATAATTTAGGACGTCGCGAGCATGTTACGCACTAGCATTTACACAGTAAAACCCGATATCTGGAAACAATTTATTTTAGATAGTAAATCAAAGATAAAAGAAAAATGATAATTCCTGGTACCCAAACTAGTTAATATCATTTAACAATCAAATATATGCCATGAAACATGGTCACCATGCATCGATACAGTGTCCAGTTAATCCTAACGCGCGCCACTCTAATTCGTTTATATACGGACGGACACTGCCTGGTGCCTCATTCTATTAAACTACTAGAATAAAATACCTGAATGTTGCTGGGTAAAACCCCGCCCCTCCTTTTGTCATATGTTTAATATTCATGTATAGGCATACTGCTGACTTTGTATTTGGTTTAGGGTGAGGTGTACCGACCGCGGGGTACATGCACTGGGCGGACCCGTCCTACATGTAATACTACACGGTATTTTATTTCCAAAGAAGAAAAGTAAACCAATACAGATTATGACAATGTTTCACTAATTTACTCGAGGATAGAAGACAGAAAAAAACCAACCTAAAATAGATTTCTTTTCGGAAAGGAGATTTTGATAAAATAATCCTACTGAAATTTGGTTATTTCCATACAATAATATAATTTGTAAACAAAATTGCGTTATTTTTATACTATAACTTGTTATTTTTATACAATAGTTTGGTTATATGAAATGCTCGTATTTTTTTTTTATGATTTCATTCGTGATAGATAAAATAAAAGATATGTACATTTCATAAATTGTATAAAAACATGTATAAAAATTAAGGGGGAATCTAAAGCCTTTAGTATAGTGTAGTTGATATTACGGCATATTACGCATAAAACCTTAAAAGAAAACCAATGTTTAATATTATTACTCACTTTTGTTCTCAGAACATGAATTGTAGTAAATTCCTTGCTATGACTTCCTCCCGGTACATACACACACGTGTTAACAAGCTTGTTCTCACACACGCCGAATAGTTCCTCTAGCTACTTTACACCTGTCAACCTTCCGCCGTCAAGGAACCAGTCAAATCAATAGACCGTGTCGTGTTCCGTGTCGACAGATTCACGGTACATTGATCATTCACATGAATATGTAAATACAGTAAACATAGAAGTATATCTAACCCCTGGTAGTCAGGGACTTGACGTACATCAACAATGACGTCACACACTTGATTCCAAACTTTTTTTTTTCATTCTAGCTGATGTTATTTAAAAACCTTTTACCATTCTAGAAAAGTTTGATTATCTGGTCATTTGAAAAAGATATAAATACTTAAAGCATATGATTCATTTATATCAGTTTACTGTAGAAGGTTGGTCCTAAAGACGGCAAGCTTTGTTAAAAAGCTGTACTTGTTATAACATCTTATTCAGTATACCTGAAGCGCTTAAATGATTCAGATTAAACAGAGGATGCATGATATCAGGTGATCTTGAGGTTATGAATATTCATTAAACGTGTAACTTTATCAGAAGTTATTTTATCGCGTATATTTAATGGCAATTCGTGGTGTAAAAATTCATTTTAAAAAATTGAAAAGTTTTTATAACACAGTATTTGAAACACAAGATGAATTTAAAAGCAAAATATACTATTTGTCCACTTGTAATTACACAGAGAGGATCCTGTTCGATAAGTCAATGCACATATCATAGCCCCCCCCCCCCCCCCCCCACACCCCCCTTAGTCAACAACATACACCATCGGGCGATCCCACCTCTACCAGGCAATTCTATCTCAAGTATTGATATTTATTTTAACTGCAGGTACGAATACATATTCACTCATAAACGTTTCCTTTGCTTTGAAGATGCATCAAGTTTCCATAAAGCATCATATTACATAAATGTTGGTTTAAACATTTTGTAGGTATCCCTTTAGAGAGCCTCATGACGCCAGTACAAGTGTCAAGGACAGAAACATGACATTTCTATTCGTAAAATGAATACATGGGCATGACTGCATTTTCTAAACTTAATTTTCCCCGTAGATGTCTCTTAGCAGAAATGCTACAAATGCCGACAACGGTGGTTTTGATTAAAAAACGAACTTTTTTGAAAAATAATTCAATAAATCTGTGAACAGATTCCGGAAAAACACATGTCAATTTGCCGTTTCCGATGCTGGAATTAGTGATCGTTATTTTGTATCCTTTGCGTTTTGAAGTGAAAAAGTGGACTTTTTGTGATTTTCAAAGATTCTTGAAATGCTTATAATGGATTAAATGGGGCTCTTCGATTCAAAACTTTAACTATAAATGGAACTCCGAATGTTGTATCAGTTACATTGAAAGTTGTTTCATTGAAAAGATACGAACATGAAGAATGGGGTATGGTAATACTTATGTAGCAATATTCTATCATCACCTGCATGTGCTGTTTATATATCTCAACTGATTCGATACGCAAGAGCTTATTCTGCGTATGGTCAGTTTTTAAATCGAAGCAGGCTACTGACAAACAAGTTGATGGTGCAGGGATTCCAACAGTCTCGTTTAAAGTCAGCATTTCGCAAATGCTATGGTCGTTATAACGCTATACTTTGCCAGTACAACTTATCATTGGGTCAAATGCTGTTTCACGTGTTTCATACCGATTGTTAGGCCGTTCTTCGCACACTGATTTTGACTAGTGATAACTCTGTTTACCTGATCAAGATATAGGGCTTACGGCGGGTGTGGCCGGTCGACAGGGGATGCTTACTCATCTTAGGTACCTGATCTCACTTCTGGTGTGTCTAGGGATCCGTGTTTGTCAGACTCTCTCTTTTTTTGTATTCCTTTTAGGAGTTGAGATAGACCACTGTTCGTTATCTTCATCTTTCATACATCAATCATCCATGTATCCAATATTTTTGTTTGTCCTTAAACATATGAAATGCCCTCCATACAAATGTCACCCACCCAGGCATTGCGGAATGTTGAACCTCTTTGTGGAATCTGTGACGAAATATCTGAGGGGGCTAGTTGTATTCGGCACGCCTGCGTGTCACAATTTTTCTGAATAAAATATATCGCTTAGTTGTAATCGTACCTTTCGGGCTCGATAATTAACCAGAAGTCGCACGTGGTGAGGTCACAATAGAGATAGTTTCAATATATAGACAAGCACTTGAGGCATGATGGTTAATGCAACACGTCCCCCTCCTAACCTTCTTTTACTTATGCATTGTAAATAACATTGAATATCATCTAAAATGTAATAAATCACATTTTCAACAATTGTAAAAAGAAAAATATTTTCAAGATTCAATCTCTCATAGAAACAATATTTTCTGTGAATACTATATTTTAAAAACAATGTTCAACCGCTTTACTCGTATATTTGACTGCAGAACACCATGCATGTATTATTTAAAGGAAATAACTTTGTAAATATATTGAATATCAAATCATCTTTCTTCTATAACATATTAGTTGATAACAAGTTCATTACACCAATCACAGAAAACTTTTGGACGGAAAAGTTTGACATTCCGAAATCTTTATAGAAGACAATTTATCTCTTAAAAGTCGCAAAAATTTCAGATAAACAAATATCAGAGTTTAACTATAAATTGTTACATAAACTTTTGAATAATAATCTGAATGTTAATCCAAATATACAAAAATATTGTGAAAACTGCAGTGAAATTGAAAACATAGAACACCTTATATATGCCTGCAGATCGTCTAAAAGAATATGAAAAAGGATTAATAATGTACTAAATCTTGATATTTCTTGGAAACATATCGTCATAGGCTTTTATAATGAAACAAATCTATCAGAGGCTCTTAATATTTTTATTTCTTTCATTGCACTGAAGATTTATAAATATAAAATGAAATGTAGACTAACTGAAACAGTGAAAATTTATATATCTCAGTGAAACGGGCTTTAAATACATATCAATACATTGCAGAAAAATCGTATTCAAATGTATGTATTAAAAATATATTTAAGAAAGTTTGTACAAATTTTGATACTTCTTGATTTGAATTTTGTATATGAGAGGCCCGATGTGGAGGGAGACGGCTCCTTCACATTTTGTTTACCTAGAGGCAATTGGACTCTTCGTGTATGTGGTAATGTGCCTAACAGGTAAACAAGGGTAGCCTTCCATGCGATAAATAATAGTGTTTTTTGTGTGTGTGTGTGTTTGTGTGTGTGTGTGTGTATTTATGAATAGTATGACTTGACAATCCAATCTAACTATTGTAAACTTTATTGCATGAAATTGCATTATGTTGATGAATTATTTATATATTTGTTGATATTGAATTAAATAAAAGATAAAAAAAAAATTGTAAACAGAAAGATCAACACCGATAACGAGATATTCACTAATACGTAACAGATTTCGATCATCTTGTATATTTACAAATAAGTATAAAAAGAAAATAAAAGTGTTAATTCCACATCAGCCACAAAATAAGACAGAGGAGGTGTATAATCCATGCCCGAAGGTCTAAGGTTCAACATGGATTAATTCTAAAGAATTGTACGTCAATGTATAAATCAAATCCATTATCATATATAATGCAGTTAGTGGCCAGTTTATCTAAAATTGTACCACTCCCTTCCGAATATACCAAGTACCAGTTAGGATCTTATATGCGCGGTTTCTGTTTAATATTATGGTATTTAGAGAAATTGTAATGAAGGAACGAAGGGGTTGGGGCTCTAGCTTCAAATGGGCCTAGGCAAGGTAAATATGTTGGAAAATATGATATTAACAATTTGAGTAGGATTTATGTACATAACAATTGATGGAAATCTGACGGCTGATTAATATTAGACACTGGGGAGGGACTCTTATCTATTTAGTAAATAATTATTTGTCATAAAATTGGGAACCACTGTGTGTTGTATCCTAGCACCTAAAATTTGGAATTCTAATATAAATATAAAAAGTTGAGGGCAAAATACATATCGATATCTAAATGACACTAATTATCATTAGTTTAATATCTTTGAAAAAAAAATTTGATAGGGCTCAATATTCGCGTAAGATATTTCCGTAAAAAAAAGCGATAAAGCTAAAAAGTAAATTGATCGATTATGGCTTTATACCGTTTTAGCAATATTTCAATCATTTTATGGCGGTTAACTAATTGAAATATGTTTGGTTGTGAGACAACTAAAAAGTAAAGAAAATCAAGTTCAATTGAGTGTTGATCACCACAACAAATTATACTGGAAAACATTGGCCACGATTGACGCTCGGGCGCTCCGAATACAACTAGCCTTTGAATGCAATACTTGCATTACATGTGATTAGGTTTACAATCTTCAGACTTCAAATTCTTAACTAGCAATGTACCTTGGGTAAAAATGTTGGTTTTAACTTTATCACTTTGCGGGTTGGCTGTGCACAGAATGGACAAAAAGAAACTACAAGATTTCGTTAAAATGCAACATACATGTATCTTTCTAAGAAAACAACCAAAATTCCAATATAACGAATCCAACGAACATTCAATAACTGGGAGCTGATGAGGGATCTGACTACAACATCACTACACTGATGAGGGATCTGACTACAGCATCACTACACTGATGAGGGATCTGACTACAGCATCACTACACTGATGAGGGATCTGACTACAGCATCACTACACTGATGAGGGATCTGACTACAACATCACTACACTGATGAGGGATCTGACTACAGCATCACTACACTGATGAGGGATCTGACTATAGCATCACTACACTGATGAGGGATCTGACTACAGCATCACTACACTGATGAGGGATCTGACTACAGCATCACTACACTGATGAGGGATCTGACTACAACACCACTACACTGATGAGGGATCTGACTACAGCATCACTACACTGATGAGAGATCTGATTACAGCATCACTACATTGATGAGGGATCTGACTATAGCATCACTACACTTATCAAGGATCTGACTACAACATCACTACACTGATGAGGGATCTGACTACAACATCACTACACTGATGAGGGATCTGACTACAGCATCACTACACTGATGAGGGATCTGACTACAGCATCACTACACTGATGAGGGATCTGATTACAGCATCAGTACACTGATTGATAAGGGATCTGACTACAGCATCACTACACTGATGAGGGATCTGACTACAGCATCACTACACTGATGAGGGAACTGACTACAACATCACTAAAATGATGAGGGATCTGATTACAGCATCACTACATTGATGAGGGATCTGACTATAGCATCACTACACTTATCAGGGATCTGACTACAGCATCACTAAACTGATGAGGTATCTGACTACAACATCACTCCACTGATGAGGGATCTGACTACAGCATCACTACACTGATGAGGGATCTGACTACAACATCACTACACTGATGAGGGATCTGACTACAGCATCACTACACTGATGAGGGATCTGACTACAGCATCACTACACTGATGAGGGATCTGATTACAGCAACACTACACTGATTGATAAGGGATCTGACTACAGCATCACTACACTGATGAGGGATCTGACTACAACATCACTACACTGATGAGGGATCTGACTACAGCATCACTACACTGATGAGGGATCTTGCTACAGTATCACTACACTGATGAGGGATCTGACTACAGACAACATCACTACACTGATGAGGGATCTGACTATAGCATCACTACACTGATGAGGGATCTGACTACAGCATCACTACACTGATGAGGGATCTGACTACAACATAATTACACTGATCAGGTATCTGACTACAGCATCACTACACTGATGAGGGATCTGACTACAACATCACTACACT
The DNA here is from genome assembly GCF_947568905.1 of Ostrea edulis. NCBI lineage: Eukaryota > Metazoa > Mollusca > Bivalvia > Ostreida > Ostreidae > Ostrea > Ostrea edulis. Next base: position 24,487,871 of record NC_079171.1, read on the forward strand.
GAAGAGGGATCTGACTACAGCATCACTACACTGATGAGGGATCTTACTATAGCATCACTACACTGATGAGGGATCTGACTACAGCATCACTACACTGATGAGGGATCTGATTACAGCATCACTACACTGATGAGGGATCTGACTACAGCATCACTACACTGATGAGGGATCTGACTACAGCATCACTACACTGATGAGGGATCTGACTACAGCATCACTACACTGATGAGGGATCTGACTACAACATCACTACACTGATGAGGGATCTGACTACAGCATCACTACATTGATGAGGGATCTGACTACAGCATCACTACTAAAAGAAAAATGCAAGAACCTCATTCCAGTTTCTGGACGAGATGGCAATTCTCTGCACAATGCAATATCCGTAGTTATCGCTTGTCACAAACATCATGCCATGGAGTTGTGACTTCCTACCGCAAGAGAACTAGTACAGAACAAGACGTTCCATGCAGAACTAAGATGCCAATCTTGAGTTATGCTGTAAAAGTATTGACACATATATATGTGACTGCGCTGTAACTGGCTCTTAGTAGTCAGCTTGGTTCATGCATGCTATATGCTCAATCATTCGGAAACCTATTCTGTCAGTTGATCCAGATCTTGATGTACCTATGGATAATTAATTGAGTAGCTCTGTTCCACAGAACATTTCATCCCCATATAAAAGGGGGGAAAACAATTCATAACAATTATGTGGGGTGGATGAACGTGAGGAATAGGAACTTAAACACCACATCACTTCGTTCCAATGTCAGAGGCCATTAATCTGGACATCACAAATGTCCCTCCTTTACGCCCCGTGAAACAGGAACCCACCTGCAGTCCTACTGAAAATCTAAATTCTCTTCTGTTTTGTGACACCAATATGAACTCTTTCAACGAGGACTTTGGTGACACAAATTTTCCTTCTTTACCACCAATCAATTCACAACCCCCTGTAGTCCTACAGAAATGTCTTGTAACATCACTACGAACATTTCTTACGATGACGAATTTGCTGATCGAAACACAGGGGGTGATTTACAGTTGATGTATGTTACATCACTGGAGAATGTACATGTGCAAAAACATTTACAGAAACCCAAACAAAACATGACTCCTGTCTGACTACCCTTCAAGAGTTTACACAACAGCAAAACCTTGTTGTAAAATATCACAGCGCATATATCTTCAAAAACCGAACATCTGGAAACCCATTCAGCAAACTTAGTGACCCGAGCCTCCGAAATTTAAATACCTGTATTTGCCGGTAGTAAGTTATTAACGTCAGGATTTGTTTGGTCAATTTGACTTTGTTAAAATCCGCTTTAAACACGCTTACAACAGTGGTTAGAAATAAACTTCAATATATGGCAAACTGTCTAAGTCTTGACAAAGCTATCCTTTTGTTAACTTTTACATGTATTCACTGCTATGACTTTACTCCTACTGTTGATAGAGTCCTCCGGGTTAGAATTGGTCCTCAGTACCCCTTGTTTGTCGTAAGAGGCGACTAAATGGCGGGGGGAGGGGGGGGGGCTTCGGATCAGACCGCAAAAACCGAGGCTCCATGTCACAGCAGATGTGACACGATAAAGATACATCCCTTCTTAAAGGCTATAAGCGCTGAGTTTAGGCCTAAATTAATTTTGTAGCGATATGTCAATACAATTTCATAAGATACATGTATATCATAAGACTCGTTGTATGTTGTATCTTTGAAAAGAATTAAAAGACATTTCATTTACATAACCATGGAAACCTGGTATTTCATATCTAAATTCTGATCCCGACTGAATATTACTTAAATTGATAATCACATCCTTATCCAGACGGCCAAAAACGAATTAATTTTGCTTGATGAAAGGTGAAGATAACGAACAGCGATCCAGCTCATCAAATGTTTACGTTTGATCAAGCTTGAAAATTCACTATGATATACCAGTAACCTTTAACGATTTCTTGGAACCAAATGTCTGCACATACAGAAAGGGTGAAATGATGACTTGTTGCGTACCTCCATTCTACAAAACGAATTCTTTCTTTTATTTGCACTTTTAGAACCGTACAAAGGTTTTTTTCCAAGTCGTAATAAGGACCTGCGCCAACACGGTTATCAGCTGTGTTGGTTGAGTTATGATCGGACTCGGAATACGGGCATTCATTTCGCCCGCTTGGCGCCATATTGTTAGTTTGTTTATTGCCTGTGTTCGGGGAAATAAAGAGTATTTCAGTGACACGTTTGTTGTGGACTTTCTCCAACCGTGGCGTGGTGGCAGCGACTTCGACCCTACGTCTCCGGAAGTAAACAACAAGGATCCTCGTGTAAGTAGTTCTACACGCACCCGACAACGTGTTTACCTGGCACAAGTATGGCAAACACAAACAGAGCACCCAGACAATGGTGTCTTTCCAAAACTGAATCTGTAAATTCCTTCGAGAATTGGAAGCAAAACTTAATATACTCATTATCCCTTGATCCAAACTTTGCTGCATTTTTATCTCATGACGCACAATGGGCCAAAAAATCGAAAGCTAACCCGAATCGGGATTTTGTAAATGACGATGACCCGATTCCAGAGAACCAACGCCGGACAGCACAGCAAAAGTCAGCCACTCTAGACCTTATGCTTGGTCAGATCGCCAATTACTGTACTGTAATATCCCGCAATGTAATAGTGAAGAACTCGACTTCTTTGGAGCAAATATGGCAGTCCATAAGGTTACACTTTGGTTTTCAGTCATCCGGCGCCCATATCCTCGATTTTAATGATATCACTTTGCGCCAAGATGAGCGTCCTGAGGATCTCTATCAGAGACTTCTAGCCTTCTTTGATGACAACCTGCTCAAAAGAGAAGGTGGTATCACACACCATGGCGTGGACATCGACGAAGATGAAATGTCGCCCACAGTTGAGAACCTCATCGTTCTGACCTGGCTTCGCTTAATAAACCCTTCACTGCCTAAACTTGTCCAGCAGCGCTATGGCACAGAGCTTAGGGTGCGTACATTGGTATCAATAAAGCCTGAAATATCTCAGGCTCTCCCCTCACTTCTTGAGGAAATTCGCAACAACGAGGATGCCAGATCATTCCGCACATTCACTCAACCTCATAAGGATATTCGTACTTCACATAGTCAGAGACCACCGATGAAATCATAAAACCGTTCCTGCCCATTATGTAAACAAGCGAAGCACACCAGTACTTTTTTCCTCAGCGAGTGCCGTTTTCTACCAGACAGTGACCGAAGATACATGGCAAAAGCGAGACAAATCCTTGGCATCCTTGATGCAGATCAATACACTGACTCTGACATTGATAACCTTGATGAGGATTCCCATGTTGAGCCTAATGTTAGTTTAGTTAGCAACCGTGTGTCTATTCGACAGTCACCGTACCTAGATGTTTTCTTTCAACACACTCATGTTCGTCTCACAATTGACTCTGGAGCTACAGGGAACATGATAAGAGCATCAACTGTGACTAACTTGAATGGAAAAGTCAGCCCCACCAACCAATCAGCTCATCAAGCCGATGGCTCTTCACCATTAAAGGTTGTGGGTGAAACAAAGTTGTTCTTCTCCAGAGATTCCCACTCTTTTTTATTTGAAGTACTAGTGATCGAGAATCTAGACGTAAATGTTCTTGCGGGTATTCCTTTTATGGAGGCAAACGACATAGTTGTTCGACCATCCAAACGTCAAGTACTGATTGGAAATGACACTATTTACACTTATGGATCAGTTACCACTGCTAACAGAACTGCCCTAAACAGCACCAAAGCACATGTTCTTCGTACAGTGGCCTCTACAACCGTGTGGCCAGGAGACTATCTAGAGGTAGACATTCCAGGGTCTGTACTTAAGCGTGATAGTTTACTTGCCATTGAACCTCACCTTTCAGGATCCCTTGTTACCCCTTCCATTGTACACAGTGTTGGTAACAAGATTCGCATTGAGAATACTAGCAGTGATCCTGTAACAGTTCGCAAGCATGAACACCTTTGTGATGTCCGGCAGGTTTATGTTCCATCAACAGAGCCAGTGCCCATCATGTCGACAGATACCTATGCTAGTTCTGAGAGCAACTCCAGACATTTAACACCATACTCATCACTAGTCACAGTACATCCTGATGGCGTTCTTCCCTCAGAGACCGTTCAAGCCTTTAAGGATATTCTTGCAGAGAATGACTTGGTTTTTAGCCCTGTCTCAGATGGTTATAATGGATACGCTAGATCCTTTAAGGCTGAGGTAAACATTGGACCTGTCATGCCCCCACAGAGAAAGGGTCGACTGCCGCAACATTCTCGTAATCAACTCGAATTACTTCAGACCCAATTTAATGAACTTGAAGCCATGGGCGTATTTAAGAAACCCGAAGAGCTGGGGATCACAGTTGAGTACTTAAACCCCTCATTTCTTGTTAAGAAAGGATCTGGTGGATTCCGACTTGTGACTGCCTTCTCTGAGGTAGCCCGTTACTGCAAGCCACAACCCTCCTTGATGCCAAATGTTGATTCTATTCTGTGGAAAATTGGCCAATGGAAGTACCTTGCTATGACAGACCTTACCAAAGCGTTCTATCAAATCCTTCTTGCCAGAGGCTCCATGAAATACTGTGGAGTTGTTACACCATTCCGAGGCGTCCGTGTCTACACCCGCTCAGCTATGAGAATGCCTGGATCTGAGACAGCTCTAGAAGAGCTTACATGCCGTGTTTTGGGTGACCTGCTTGAAGAGGGTATAGTTGACAAGCTAGCAGATGATCTTTATTGTGGAGCAGACACGCCAGACCAGCTCCTTGAGAATTTTTCCAGGGTTCTTACAGCCTTGAACAAATGCAACCTCAAATTATCAGCCTGAAAGACAGTTATAGCACCCCTCAGAACAACAATCTTGGGATGGATTTGGCAACAAGGAACCCTTAGTGCTAGCCCGCATCGCACAGCCACTCTAGCATCCTGTGAAATGCCTTCCAAGGTAAAAGCCATGCGTAGCTTTTTGGGTGCCTATAAAGTATTGTCTCGAGTAATACCAGGCTGCTCTTCATTGCTAGCCCCATTGGAGGAGTGTATTGCAGGCTTAGACTCCAAAGACACCATTTCGTGGTCTGATGATATGATCCATGCTTTTCACCTAGCCCAACAAGCCCTGAAGGCTACCAAAACCATTCACATACCACATCCAAAGAACACTCTTTGGATAGTAACAGACGGTGCTTTGCACAAGCCTGGCATTGGTGCCACGCTGTACATCTCACGAGGTGACAACAAGCTACTTCTTGCCGGATTTTTCAGTGCCAAACTGCGGGAGTGCCAAGTATCATGGCTTCCATGTGAGGTAGAAGCGTTGTCAATTGGGACTGCTGTCAAACATTACAGCCCTTACATAGTTCAGTCATTAGGACCCTGTTGTGTTCTCATAGACAGTAAACAATGTGTGATGGCGTATGACAAATTGTGTCGTGGAGAGTTTTCTGCCAGTCCTCGTGTGTACACATTCTTGTCAACAGTTAGCAGGTACCAGGTTTCTGTTCGTCACGTTGCTGGGGCAGCCATCCTACCCTCGGACCACTCAAGTCGCAACGCCCCTGAGTGCATAGAACCTAACTGCCAAATCTGTTCTTTTGTCGCACAGTCTATGGACTCTGTTGTCCGCAGCACATCCGTATCAGACATTCTTAATGGTTCCACAAAGTTACCATTCACAACGAGATCTGCTTGGTTAGCAATACAACCAGAGTGCTCTGACTTGAGGAGGACTTGCTCCCACCTTCGCCAGGGTACACGTCCTTCCCGTAAAGCAACCAACATCAAAGATATTAAACGTCATCTCAGTGTCGCTAATATAGCTTCTGACGGATTACTAGTAGTTAAGCGGAATGACCCATTTGTGTCATCTAAAGAGTTAATCATAATCCCTCGATCAGTACACCATGGACTACTTACATCGATTCATTTACAGCTCGCCCACCCCAGTGCCACCTAAATGAAAACTATCATGAAACAGTTTTTCTTCACATTGGACATGGACAAAGCGATTGACTGTATCACCTCTGCATGCTCACAGTGTTCTGCACTTCAGAAGGTTCCAAATTTTATTATTGAGCAAACAACATCAGATCCTCCTGAGACTATAGGAGGGTTATTTGCTGCTGACGTTATGAAGCGAGAAAAACAGCTTTATTATGCGTGAGTGCATTTCTTCTTACACCACCGCACGAATCATTGAGGATGAGAAAGCGGACACTCTCCGTACTGCAGTTATCCAGTCCTGCATAGAGCTTAGACCAATGGATGGACCCTTCACAGTCATCCGCACTGACCCAGCCCCAGAGTTTCAGGCTCTTGTGAATGACAAGATACTACAGTCCCACCGTGTTTCAGTTGAAATTGGACGTTTTAAAAATGCCAATAAAAACCCAATTGCAGAGCGTGCAGTCCAAGAACTACGTGAGCACATACTGAGAATTGACCCTACAGCACGAGCAGTTTCTTCTCTTGTGTTATCACTAGCTGTCTGTCAACTGTACTATTCGTCAAGGTGGACTATCTGCACGAGAGATGCTAACTCAGAGAGATCAGTTCACCAACCGTCAGTTGCCTATATCAGATCGGGAGTGCATTTTGCAGAAACATCTATCTCGCAACGCAAAGCACCCAAGCAGTGAGAAGTCTAAGGCCCCTTGTCAGAATTACCCTCCCACACCCACGGTTGAGGTTGGAGACTTAGTGTATCTATTTTGTGATAGAAACAAGTCCAAAGCCAGGAACCGTTATCTTGTTGTGTCAACTGATGGAGAATGGTGTCAAATAAGAAAATGTGTGGGCAATCAGTTACGACAGTCATCATACAAGGTTAAGAAGTCTGAGTGCTATCACGTTCCTTCACCATCTCATGACCCATCATATGCCGTTGATTCAGATTCTGAGAAGGAAGAGTTTTGTGAGATACTACACCACCATAGAAAAAAAGAGGACAATGCTTCTTATCCTTATAGCATTCCTCCAACGCCCTTAGAGATTATGTCTCCCCTACCGGATAATAACACACTTGAGGATGAACCCACAGACTCAAATATTCTGGAGCGTACCGGTACTTTAGACCCATCAGATAGTCTATCATGTTCTGCACCGACAAGCAAACCTACTACTCGCCCCCGCTGTTCTATATGTCTACCGAGTCGGTACCAAGATTTTGAAATGTAGCTGTTGTACTTTCTCAGTGTTATTTTTAATCAGTTGTAGTATAAGTATTACCTTATTTGTGTTGAGGGGCAGAATAATCCCCAAGCAGTCAGAGGATAGTCTGTCTTATGATGACTACATTGCATTGTGTGTTTTATAATTGTTTTGGCCAGTTCCTTAAAGCTTATTTTCTTTGTCTTACTGTATAATCACAACCCATTATTAAGAGAAAAAGTTGCGCCAACACGGTTATCAGCTGTGTTGGTTGAGTTATGATCGGGCTCGGAATACGGGCATTCATTTCGCCCGCTTGGCGCCATATTGTTAGTTTGTTTATTGCCTGTGTTCGGGGAAATAAAGCTTAAGAGTATTTCAGTGACACGTTTGTTGTGGACTCTCTCCAACCGTGGCGCTGACTATCGGCTACATTCGAAAGGAACAAGAGTAGACAAAAACACAAGATTGACAAAAGTAAAAGATGGAATACAATGGTTTTTAATACCAATCCTCTGGAATAGGGTTTGGCTGTTTATTTGTTATGAAGGTTTCTATGCATTTTCCAGTTTATTGTTCGCCCCATTTCAGCCGTCGTAACGACAAAACTTAGAAACGTCCTCTCCATTGTACAGCCAGACAGACTGACAGGGACATACATGACTGCAAGAAAGAAATTACTCTTTTAAAATCATTGTTTCTTTTTAAATCACTGAATCTTTTAAAATGACTGTCTCTTTCTAAATCACTGACTCTTTTAAAATCGTTGTCTCTTTCTAAAATCACTGACTCTTTTAAAATCACTGACTCTTTAAAAACAAAGCTTACAATTAGTTATAAACAGCATAAAACAGAATTCATTTTCTTTGTTCTCTATACTCTCGTGAAGTAATATACATGGAGAGAGAGAGAGAGCGAGAGAGAGAGAGAGAGAGAGAGAGAGAGAGAGAATGAGAGAGAGAGAATGATACCGGTCTTCTTCACTCGTGATTTTTTTTCTATCATAGTGCTCACGTAACGCAAGACTGCATACACAAAAGTACTGTGACGTCACTATGAGTATCATTACATGACATCACTATGAGTATCATTACAGTGAATTATTAGTGATAAATAAACACGACAAAAGAAGACCGGTAACACGGTCGAAATATTTCAGGAAGGTTTAGAGTCTTTTTTTTGGTGTTAAATTTTACCCCGATAAAAGAGTGTGTATATGTATGTATGTATGTATGTATGTACTTCAATTATGAGATTGATCACTGTTCGTTATCTTCACCTTTTCATAAAACAGCTCTTATTTTGATTTCAGAGGTTACAAGATATAAAATTCCATGCTCAATATACCAAACCCGGGGACTGGGAGCGTTTATACTGAATTCACAGTCAGAAAGCGTTAGTTTTACTTTTTGATATTAATGCGATGCATAAAAGCTTTTTCTAGGTCATCCGAGTCACTCAAGTGACCTATTGTTATTGAGTCCGTCACCGTGTTTTATGCGTCATCCATTTTAAACTTCGTCTTGAGAATCATGCCTCCTATTCTTTCGGTAGGAAGCATCGTTGGGGGCATGGAGTCTACATTTCAGGTTCCTTGCACTTCCGGAGTTTTAGGGGCGGGGTAAAAACTGCCAAATAATAATTTTTTTTCTTTCTTCAAAAATATTCTTTACAACCATATATACGTAAACTAAATACACAGTTGTAAATTTCATGACCCTCGATGTTATGAATCCAGGGTGGGGGCCAAGCATGAAATATGGCATTTATGTGTTCATCTAATTTACTGCTATTCATAATAAATTAAAACCAAATGGGTTATTGACAATGAGGAGGTAGCCCTTTGCCAAAAATTGTAACTTTCATGTCCCCAGACTAGGGGTAGAGGTTTTGGTAAGTAGGTCATAGAGATTGAATATCTTTATCATTTGAAATACTTGTTTGATTTTGATACTATACATGAATAAAAACTAAATGCGCTTTATGACAAGCAGAAATTTTGAATTTCGTAACCTGGGCTTCTGCCCCTAAGGCAGGTCCAAAATAATGATATAGTGTTAATGTTCATTTGTACATGTAACTATTATATTATGTAAAGTTCTTAGTATGAGTACTATAGGGGGGTTTGTGGTGATACCTCTGCTGAGTATTAGAATTTAGCTTACCTATGCAGAGCAGGAAATTGTTTTAGAGATTGTGTAGCTCTTGTGACTAGTCATACTTTTAACTAATGCTCAGGTGAATGATAAGGTCTGTGGGCATTCCCCCCCCCTTACAATCCTTAATCTCATTATAAATTTCGCTTGGATCAGGATTTTAAGGCAAAATGGTCCCTGTTACACAAAGTACCATACTTTTCATTTTGATCGACAACCTGGTTTAATGAAATTAATTCAACTTTAAAATTTTGTTCAAACCTGTTTTCTACTGATAATGCTTCAAAATTTGACATTCCTATAGAGCAAGCATTTTACGTACGAACTGCATTATTACATCGTAAGTCACAATACGCCTTATGGATAAGTGAAGACACGGTGATCTATCTCATACACCCACAAAGACTAGAAAATCAGAATAAGATAAGCACGGACCCTAAAACATCAGAGATGGTGTCAGGTGCCTAGAAGGAGTAAGCATTCCTCGCCTAAGTGTGATATTGTGTTTGTATTTTCTTACTGACAAACGGCTCCTGGAACATTCGGGCAGGTCTCAACCTGACAGGGAGGCACATAACAGGCTATAGCAGGACAACCTGTGAATGATAAAAAACATCAAAGTAGTAGACATCGATCTATGAGAATCAATGAGTGACTGAATTACCCGCTATTGGCAAATGGCTACTTATTAGCCTATACATGTAACTTATTGTCTAAATGATGAGGTATTACAAAGATACCTTTGGGTTTTGTAGCCTTTGTAGTATGCGTCTAATCTTGATATCCTGTTCTACTCATGAAAGATAGAATAGCACACAGAGAAATCATTTAACAGTTCTTGTCTTTCCTTTTTCACGTAGAATAAGGATTTTTAACCCATTTAATTATACTTGTGCATATTACTACAATTTTTCGATGAATATATTTTTTTTCATTGTTGCATAATTATCTGCTACTAGCGCATTGTGGTTTTTTTAACCATGTGATTAAAGGACGGATGCAGTCACCAAGCTTTCACTACATCCACTTTAAATTCCGCAACGTGGAAGGGAACACAGAAATACTGGTGTCCGTGTGTGACTCCACCCGTCTGTCCGTCCTTTCCACTTTTGTAGACGCAACTCCCCAGAGACTACTATACGGACTTTGTTCAAATTTCTGCGCCGTCATTTACTGGACTTTGGTGAATTTGTACGTGCTACTCTAAATGAACACTTTGTGGACGCAACTCCTCCGAAACCAGTCAACGGATTTTGTTAAACCTTGGTAGGAATTTTAGTCACAATATTTACATGTAGTTGATCATATTGCACCACCATTTTAATTCAAGAAATTTTACAGGTGTTATGGGACTTTGTTGAATTTGTACATTCTACACTATAGAAACACTTTGTAGGCGCAACTCCCCAGAGACCGCTGTGCGGATTTTGTTCAAATTTTACAGAACTGTAGGTCACAATATGTAGTTAATCATTTTCTACCGCAATTTTGATTCTACAAATTTTGCAGGAGCTATGAGAATAGAGGAAAACCAAAAGAGACTTGGAAGAGATCGGTGGAGAAAGAAATGAAAGAGAACTGGACGCGGGTCGGTCCAGAGATGGACACAACACAGACCAGCATGGAAGTCTCTGGTGACGGCCTTATGTGCTGACCAGCACATAAAGGATTATGTAAGTAAGTATGAAACTTTTGCACTTTAACTTTTTTGAAACGGTAGGGGAATTGGCTACGCGTATCAATCTTGTCACTTTAAGAATTTTACTTACCTCTCGGTTCACAAAGACGTTGGCAAAGAACTCTTCTTTGAAAATTGTTGGCGTTTCCTCCACAACACCCGTAAGTGAATGGGAGGCATACTCCTCGCCTGGAGTCGAAGTAATAGCGTGGACAACTTCCCCGACACGGACCAGGTCTCAGAGGCAGTGTGCAGACGTTATATGCTGAGCAGAAAACAATAAAGTATGGTTAGTCGCGGCTTGGAATCAAACCCGGATCCCTCTACAGGATGAAACTATATGTCATTAAGTGATATATTGATTAAATGTATCTCGTTTAACGTCCCTCTCGATAATTTGTCAATCATATTCAGAGTCACCAAGACCGTTAAAGGGCTTCAAATTTAGGGCTATACTCGGCGCTTACACCCATTGAGCAGTGAGGGTTCTTTAACGTGGCACACCTACTGTGACAGGGGACATTCGTTTTTAAGGTCATCTGCGAGGACCCGAGACATTCATACCTAATGCCGAGCGTTTGGTGATGGAACTGTCACTACCTGTTTTAACGACTTTGGTCTGCCATGGCCGGGATTCGAACCCCAACCCTTTGTATCTATCTATCTATCTATCCATCTAAATAAATAAATAAATAGATGTCTGTGTGTGTGTGTGTGTGGTATGAACACCCAACAACACCCTTCTTAAAGTGTCGGATCTAAAATGATACGACGCCCAAATGAAATTTAAAAGGACTGTTTGCGTTGAAAATTGAAAGTTTAAATAGCGAGCAGGGTTGACGCCTTTTCAGAGCACATACAGTATATATATCAAAAAGGAATAAATGCAGTTCCAAAGTATACTCAATTCAAAAGCGCTTTCTACATTTTAACACCCATCCACAGATATCAGAATACAAATGAAATCTATATTTGATGGTTCGAAGACGTGAAAATGGAAAATCAATTCTCATCCTTGGCCGAGTGGTTAGAGCATCGCGCTCAAAATTACACGGCCTCTCATCTCTGTCGGTGCGGGTTCGAATCCCGCTCGCGCCTGTAAGTGAGAATTTTTCCCAGTTTACTTGAGGAAGGTCGGTGGTCTCTTCCCAGGTACATTGTATCAGGGTTCTCTCTTCCATCATTAAAAAACTGGGCGCCACCAGATAGCTGAAAAAATTGTTGAGTGTGGCGGAAAACACCAATCAATCAATCTCATTAACCATAATTTCTATCATTATAAACATGAGTGTTCTTTACCTCGTGGACTTGGTGGGCGTGGTTTTGAAAATGTTTATTTACTTTGTGGATTTGGTGGGCGTGGTTTTGAATATGTTTTTTTTTACCTTGTGGATTTGGTGGGCGTGGTTTTGAGTATGTTTGTTTACCTTCTGGATTTGGTGGGCGTGGTTTTCCGTATTGTCCTCCGTTTACCGCCACCTATAAAGATCAAGTAAAACTGCAGTCTTCAATTGTTTACTATCTAATATTACTATCTGAACTGTTATTGATTATATTTCCTAAATATCTGAAACTTTAGTGATCTTGTTCACATTTATTTGTGTGTTACGTTTGACTACAATTGTATAATTGATTTTCATAAATTATTCAATTGCATGACAAATATTCCGTTAATCTCAGTAATATTTAAAACCACTAGTATAATTGCATTTTGATATTTTGAAAAATAGTGAGAAGAGCAAATTGAAGGTTATCTATGGACAACAATATGAACGATGCTATTTTTGTTCAAAATATTATAATTGTACATATATTCTGAACAGAATATTACTAGAATTTGCATACATTCTCTGAATGCACATGCTTTACAATTAACTGTTGTGCATGAATTGGATTTTCCTTCCTTTAATTAACTCACTTTAGTCCATTATCAGTGATTACACTTCTGGTTATTAAAGTAGTGGATTAATTAAATTTAAATGATGCATGGTTCTCTCGTTGAAATAATAGTTTCTTGTTGTTACTGTGCACATTGATTTAACAATTCCTCATTCAGTTGTTGATATATATATATATATATATATATATATATATATATATATCTGTATTTATAAAGGTGAAATTAACGAACAGTGATCACTCTCATAACTCCTTTAAGCAATACGAAAGAAAGAGTTGGGCGAACACAGACCCCTGGACACACCACACACCAGAGGTGGAATGAGGTGCCTAGGAAGAGTAAGCATTCCCTGATGACCGTGAATCTCATATCTCGATCGGGTAAATGGAGTTATCTGCAGTCAAAGCCAGTGTGTAAAGAACGGTTAAGCAATCGGTGTGAAACACGTCAGAGAGCATTTGACTCAATGACACGATACATTGGCAAACTAGATCATGATAACGACCATAGTATTTACGAAATGCTGACTTTAAACGAGATTATTTAAACTCCTGCACCATCGACTTGTTTGTCATTAGCTTGTCTCGATTTTAAAAAAAATATTATACGCAGGACACGCTCTTACGTATCTAAAAAAGCCAATGTCATACGAAACTTTTTTTATTTAAATCTTTCAAAACATCTTACGAACCTAGCCATGAAACCAGGAAAGTACTTTAATTCTTTAATGTTAATCATCGTCTAATAAAACAAATATTTTGTTTGGACTACATCGCAAGCTTAAATCTATTGCAAGTAGTTCTTTTTCCATAGAATGCAATGATATCAAAGTAGAATGTATATAATTAAATTTGTGAAGGAAATTCAGAACAAACTTACCATTAATAACGCCAGCATGACCACCAGAAATGGAAACCATTCAGAACAAACTTACCATTCATAACGCCATCATGACCACCAGAAATGGAAACCATTCAGAACAAACTTACCATTAATAACGCCATCATGACCACCAGAAATGGAAACCATTCAGAACAAACTTACCATTAATAACGCCAGCATGACCACCGGAAAATAATATCGCCCCATTGTCTCCTCTCCGTGTTCTAGTGCGTTATTGTAATTTTCAATCTTCTCCGTACTTTATATCAGTTTGATAACAGATCACGTGATGGAACAAAGGTAACGTTTTGCGGTCAGTAAATCAAGAAATTACATACATTATATTTCAATTTTGGATTTCCCGATGCAAAAAAAAAAAAAAAGAATATTAAACAGTGTCAGGAAGTCAGAAAGCTATCAATTATATAATGTTAATTCTTAAATCTTGGTAAATTGTCAACATATACATGTATACATGCGCCCATTTGTGTTTATATACACAAATGTAACCGATCATAACATGAAATACCCATATCTTTATCGTGCCATGCCTGCTGTGACACGGGATTTCGGTTTTTTGCGGTCTCATCCGAAGGATCACCTCATTTAGTTGCCTCTTACGACAAGCAAGTGTAACGGAGGACCCATTCGAACCCGCGGGACTGTGTAACTAAGCGATTGCAATAACTCTTGAAGATTGAAAATAATACCCAAATGCATTAGCCCTCAGAAATAGTTTTCAAGAATATATGTCGGTTTAAAGGAAAATTAATATAACATGAAATGTGATTCAAATAATACACAATAGTTAATGGGCATAACTGAAACTCTTCGAATATCCTTTATACACGACATGCATACAAGGTTAATGTTTAAGTCATTCGATAAGCAGTCAAATGTACGCGAGATGCATACATGCAAGGTTAATATTTAAGGTCAGTAAGCAAATAAAAAGAAAACTGAAATGAAATTGTTTTAGTTAATGACCCAAAAGCTTTCAAGTTTAAGACATTAATTGATAAATACATTTAAAACTTGTATACTTAATGCGAACAATTTGTCTTGCTTTTAGAAGGAAATGTGAATATATTACCAAAACAAAGGAAGAAGCAAAACGTAATCAAATGGGTTGTAGATTATATAACGGCTCACTAGAGAAATTTTCAGTCATATGGAGACGTCACTATTGTCAGTGAAAGGTTGCAAAATGCAAGCCTATGATCGGTGATTACGCTATTTGAAGAGGGATAGATCTGCTGTAACACGCCCCATTTAGTCGCCCGTTACGACAAGCAAGTAGTGCTGAGGACATATTCTAACCCGGATCCCCATGGAAAAACAAAATGCATAAAATAAAGTGTATAATAAAGAGAAAATAAAGCCTATAAAATTAGATTATTTGGAGGATGAGCACGAGGTATTAATATTTATCTTTCAGTACGACAATCAATAATACAAGTCGAAGAATTTCAGATTCGAATCTTTATGAAAATAGCACCAAGATTTAGATTCGCAGAAAAAAACCCCGTTTTTTTTTTATCTAAATCGTGATGAAGTATATATAATTACCATAATTAAACTACAGTAATAAAATAATGATGGTTTTCCATTTCGCAAATATTTTGGTCGTTAAAACGATGCAACCTGTCATATGTTTTGCACACTCCGCGCCCGCATATTTAATTACCTAATTATATATGCGTGTCAAAGGTCATAGGGGAAATGATGTAATCATGTACGCAGCGTTTTGACAAATAAACGATATACTTACTTGTATTGCTTTCTTATCAAACATTTTAATCATCAATCCCTCCCCTAATATTTTAACACAATTTGTTTCCATAACGGATACAGAGGACCAAACCTTTACTCTAGCGGGTTTTTTTTTTAAATGCAGAGTTCCTTTCTAGAATTTCTTTGGGAAACTATTTATTTTCTTTTAGTTTCTTTTCATAACCATGCTATGAAGGTCCCACTTCACAATAAAATAATCATCTACTATCTAATTGTAAATTCTGAATTGTACAAAAATGTAAAACTGCAGTGATACCCCTCAACAGACAACTACATGTAGTGTGGTGATTTTTCTATGACGTCATAATATGCTTAACGTAAAAAACCAAACTTCCCCCAGCGTTCGTTTGCGGTTATTTTACGAACCTATAGCTTGAAACTTGGCAAATACATGTAGTTCAAACATTAATCTATGCAACGAGACCGGCAAATTACGCATATTTGCATCTAGTTTAAGATTTCTTATGAATATCAAGCGAGTGGGTAGTTTTGTTTTTATCTGGGTCAGAGTTAGACCCCTTTTTATATTTATGGAATCACAAAGTTCGGACCAAAACAGGCTTAGCCTCTGTGGTTCACACTTGCATTACAATCTCGGTACTGCATGCCGCAGAAGAGAGAGAGAGAGAGAGAGAGAGAGAGAGAGAGAGAGAGAGAGGGGGGGGGGGCACCCGATAAATCAAAGTACTTTGCCATTTTAGAAGAAAAAAAGTAGATGGTCAATAAAATCAAAAGACTGATATCACTTTACATACACTTTATAATTCTATAGTGTACATGTAGGTCCACAGTCAAGGACACGTGTTACAAATATTTTTTCTTCTTCCCAAACTGATGAAACTGATGTTTTTAGAAGTAAAATGAATATAATTCATCGTATTTATTACCATGCTTTCTCAATTAAATACAAATTGATGAAAATTTATAAGAGTGTAACATAGTTCAACTTTTGAACATCATAAAATTTACAAGTTTAACTGATTAAGGAATTTTATATCTGTACTTATTACAATGAAACAAAGCCAAAATATATACCAATCCATGCATCCATTTCATTGGTATCAAGTATCTTTAATAACGTCATCTTTCCAAATCCACAGCAAAACTCGCCCGCCTCCTAGCTGTTGATATAACCATGGTCACCAGTAGGGTTTCTACTTTCGTTTCCGACAACCTGCCAGTGGATTATGATTATTACAGATCTGAACGCTTCGCATTTTGTTTTACGTGTGGTACATTTTTGTTCTCCCAGGGAAATCAAACTCTAATGTTTTTTTCGTTTTTATGTTTTTTTCTGTTGTTGTTTTTTTTTTGGTTTTAATTTTAGATTTTACTCCGAAATAACTGAAATCCATGGTAACATAGGGAGCGACAAACATCGACCTCTATGATGAGGCTCCATCACGTATCACTAACAGCATGTCTACCTCGTCACGCACAGTCCAAGTCCACAGTTATGTATTGGTGACCGAGTTCATCAGTCAAGCGAAGATTACCGAACACTTTAATTCATGCCTTACACTGTTCATATTATGAGGTAGGATTTGTAACTTACATTCTGGAATAAGGATTTAGTTGTATGTTTTTCACACACACATGCACGCACACACACACACACACACACACGCGCGCGCGCGCGCGCGCGCGCGCACCCACACAACAGTGGCCGGTTAAAGGGGGGAGAAATCCCCCCTCTAAATTTTCCAGGGTCTCTTGTTTAGACAAATGAAACGATTAAAAAGCAATAATTTCTTCTTCTCTCAGAGCAATACAGCTGTACATGACAAAATCTTTTGATTTATTGAATTACTTTATTGGGAGAACTTAACCCTTAACATTTGCATCATTTTATTGATTTCCCTTTATCAAAACTAACAGGAAATACGAGGGCGAGTCAATAAGTAACCAGCCTATCCCATTTCCGATTGACCGAGACGTTCACGATTTTTGTGCCTAGTTTCAATACATGTTGTATACCTGGGTAAAAAATTACACGCGTATCGAGTCATTCTTTAATAAGATATTGAATGCCAAACATGGCTAGTGATGTAAAGGCGTGCTTTTCATCTAAAGTTGAGTACCGTGCTATAATTCGGTACTTGTATTCGAAAGGGAAACCAGGCAAGGAAATACACGACGAGTTAGCCGATGTTTATGGGTTTCCCGCACCATCTTATGCTCAGGTTAAATTCTGGGTAGGGAAATTCAAACGCGGTAGAACGTCTTTAGAAGATGAAGCCAGGTCTGGACGCCCACTGGATGCCACCGATGAAGAAATTTGTAAGAAAGTTCGGTATCTGGTATACTCTGGTAGGCGAATTCAGGTGGAAGAAATAGGCATTTCACATGGCAACGTTTCGACAATCTTACATGATCGTTTAAGTATATGCAAGCTAACAGCCCGTTGGGTCCCCTTTCTTAGCGATCAACAAATGGCAACCAGAGCACCAGTAGGCAGTGCCTTGTTGAAGCGTTTTAGGCCAAAAGATGATTTTCTTTTGCGTCTGGTGAATGTAGATGAGACTTGGGTTCATTATTATGAGCCAGAGAATAAAGCTCAAGAGTCGTCAGTGGGTAGGGCCTGGGCCGACGAGGCCAAAAACGCAACCAAATAAGAAAAATTGTGATTCCTTATCCTGGGTGTCATCACAAACAGAAATGGGTTCCAATTGACCAAATATAATGGATGGGGTGCTTCAAACTCTAAGTTTATATAGGCGGATTTTACAAAGGTGTAAATAAGCACAATTATTTAAAATGAACTTTTAAATAAATTATATACCTTTCTAATTAAGAAACTGTTAATTTGTTACTCTATGTTGAATTTTAACATGCAAGTCGTTTTAAAGTTAGTTTTATTAATACAGGATATACATGTACCATTACACATCTTCAGATATGATACATGTATGTTTCAAATGAAAAGGTGAACATGACGAACAGTGATCAATCTCATAACTCCTTTAAGGAATATAAAGTTAAGAATGGGTAAATACCCTTTGTTTTCATCGGATGATATGTCTCGACAATATTCATAAGATATATACTAGGATATGTTTTAAGTTGTATCTGGGGGGATATAAAGACATTTTCGTGAACATCTCCATTGGTGCTCTAAATATTTACATACCCATGGGAACCGTGGGGATCGGGATTAGAATATGCCCTCAGTACCCCTTGCTTGTCGTATGAAGCGACTAAATGAGGCAGTCCTTCAGATAAGACCGCAAAAACCGAGGCTCCGTGTCACAGCAGGTGTGATACGATAAAGATCCCTCCCTGCTCAGAGCCCACAAGTGGCGAACAAAGGCCTAAATTCTGCTGCCCTTCTTCACCGGTAATGGTGACGTCTCCATATCAGTGAAGAATACTCGAGCGGGACTTAAAACAACATACAACACAGTACTTTAAATATAAATTCTGAAGCCGATTGAATATTACTTGAATTGATAATCAAATCCGTATTCTTCTGGTCCAAAGATTCACCTTCAATCAAGTTAGAACATTGATATGCTAATAACATTTAGACACATCTTGGAAACAGATGTTTGCACATATGTACGGGGTAAAATGATGACTTGCTTGCGTACTTGCATTCAGTGGACATTGTCAAAATCTGCAAAACAATTTTTTCTTCTTTTCTTTGCATTTTTAGAACTCTACAATGTTTTTGAAGTAGTAATGACAACCCCTCACTAGCCCCGAACAGAATTTAAGGACATGAATGCGATAAGACCAAGAGAAAAAAAATTACAACACGACATTGATTAAAGTAGGATACACAATTTTTAATACAAATCCTCAAAAATAGCATTTGGCTGTTTAATTGATATTTCTTATATATTCCAATTTATTGTTCGTCCCATTTTAGCCACGGCGATGACAAAAACCAGACACATCCTCTCCATTGTACAGCCAAACAGACTGACAGGCACATATTGAACTGGAAAAAAACCAACCATACATCAAAAATCACTTACTCATAAAACCTCACTATTAATTCTGAATAGCGTCAAACATAATCCATTTTGTTAGTTTTCTAAGGACTTTATTTTTGGGGTGTTGCTAAAACATGGAACGAAAAACATAGCGGAAGGCGGAACGGAACGGAAAATAATTTATGCAATAACATTGTGAGGAGATCAGCTGTTTTTAAAATAGAAAGGCTTATTATGAACAAGGGAAGCAGACAATACAGCTAGAACAGGAAATCGTTCTCAGAATTCACCGTTTCATACTAATGCATATGTATTTCAAAACGGTGGATTTTGTAGATGAATTAACCAAATGGCGCCTGCTTAATGTTTTCCATAGTAAGTTGTAGTAAAAATATTAAGCAAGCGCCTGTGGGTACCATCCGTTTTCCGGCTTTGTAACCCCCACCCCCGATTGTGACAGTATGTTGTTTCACAAATGAAGAAAAAAATAAACGTACGGAAAAGATTTGAATTATAATTTAACCCCTTTCAAATTTTATTTCTTTGTTTGGTTACTAAAGATGCATATGAAGAAAAAAATAAACATACGGAAAAGATTTGAATTATAATTTAACCCCTTTCAAATTTTATATCTTTATTTGGTTACTACCTTAAAAAAGATTTTATGAGCATATCCAATGAATAAAGGTACTCCCCCCCCCCCCCCCCCCCCCGAAAACAATAATAAAAGATAAAATAATTTCGTTTAACAATTTTCCTCAAATACATTTATTTTAAATCGAATGTGCTTTTAATCGTACAAGATGTTTTTAAGAGAACTGAATTTGACTTTAGTTCTACACTTGGTACAATATACATTCATGCATCACATCAAATTCTAAAGCAAACGAGTCCAGTGTGTACAAATATTTGCCTCATTTGGGATGAATTTATGTGAACGTTCGTACATTTACAGATATCCTTTAGATTAGTGTTAAACCTGAAGAGATACAGCTAGATTGAAATAGTAGCAATGAAAACTAAGGTAAAGTATACGCTCCATAATAAGATGAATCACAGCAGATTTAATGAAATTAAAAGTCATCTAATTATTAACTTAAATGTAAAGATCCATGTATTCAGTTTAGAAATGAACTGCCAGAAGTCCCCTCTATTTAGGACTGGAATGAGTGGGCACTTTGTTAGTAAAAAATAATAAATCAAACACAAGATGTTTAACTTATTGACTTAATAAGATGATGAATTATTATGGTTTTATACATATCACACTTTCTGTTGTAAGTACACATATACACGGTGTGATGTGTTAATACATGTACATGTACGTTAATGATGTTTTACCAGGGGGGTGTAAACCACGTGTGTTCTTTTCATTCTCTCTCCCACAGGTGTCGCTGCTTGCTAACACCTCTGTTAATGCCGAAAATTCAAAATCCTTGTAAAACGCTTTGTAAATTCTGATAGAAACGTTTAACTTCATTTGCTTAATCAATTGATGTACAAATTTAAGGTAAAGTTGTTTTATCCCTTGTAAACCATCCCCAAATGTTGATTTTACTCAAAATGAATCCCCCCGATTTTTGGTGCTATCTTATCTACATTGATCATTCTAATTCTTTATTAAACTCTGTGCCGCTCCGCGTTTTAGCAACACACTTATTTTTGGAAATTCGTAAAATTCTTATTTTCATTTCAGGCGCTAAGATATGTAAAATTCAATCCATGCCATAACTGTAATCAATGTACTAAATCCAGGTATTGCGAGAGTTTATACCCAACCCACAGTTAGAAAACCACGGTATTAGTTGTTGTTATTCAGACAATGCGGAAGATTTTTTTGGTCACATGAGTCACTCAATGGTTATTAGCCTGCGTCCGTCATCGTACGCCTTCCGTCGACATAAATTATAATTTTTAGGGCTTTTGCTATCGCTCTTCCAGGGCCTTAGGGGTGGGATAAGAACTGGCAAAAATGACCAATTTGCTTTTTGTAGAAACCATTTTTACAACCACATTTATATAAGAAAAACTAAATGCATAGTCATGTAGAGCAGGAAGGCCTCTACCGCAATTGTAACTTTCATGATATTCGAGTAGACGTTCTGACTCTAGGATAGGGTCAAACATCAAATACAGTATTTCATGTATGTGTAAATCATTTAAATGAAAAGGTGACCGGTTGACAGAGGATGCTTACTCCTCCTGGACACCTGATCCTACCTCTGGTATATCCAGGGGTCCTTGTTTGCCCAGCTCGCTATTTTGTTTTCGCTATATGGGTTATGAGATTGATCACTGTTCGTTATCTTCACCTTTCCATGGATTGCATTTTAAGTCATTTTAGGCTTCATAGAAAAGTGAATAAACACTGACCAATCTCATAATCCCACAACCAAGACAAGAACAGGACAACGGCGGATCCCTTAGACGCCAGAGGAGGGGGTCGGGTGCCTAAGAGGAGTAAGTGCTATTCGTCTAAGTGTGTTATTATGGTGTGATATTTGAATTTTCTTACTGGCAAACGGCTCCTGGAACATTCGGGCAGGTCTCAAATTGACAGGGATTCACCAAACAGGCTATAGCAGGACAAGCTGTGAATGATAGAATCATCAGAGTAGTAGGCATCAATCTGGGAGAATTGCACAATGGCTGAATGGCTACATATCAGGTGTTTTTTTAAAAAAATATATATATACATGACCTAATTCCTAAATTGGCGTTACAAAAATACATTTGGGTTATTGGAGCCCTTCCGAATGCAGGGCTATGGTTCTTAACTTGATATCCTGTTTTACACAAGATGGATATATAACTGTCGTTATAATAAAACACACAGAGAAATCATTTAATAGCTTTTGCCGACTATCTTTCACGTAAAATCAGGCTTTATAACGCATCTAATCATACTACAATATTTTTTTTTGATGATTCTCGCTTGTTGTTTTTGTTTTTGTTTTTGTTTTTTGTTTTTTTTTTGTTTTTTTTTGTTTTTTTGTTTTTTTTACACATTGTTCCATAGTTATCAGCTATATGTTACTAATACTGTAAAAATAACGTTTTGTTTTAAGTATGTGAATGAAGGACTGATTCATTTACCGAACTTTCACCATATTTACATCAATTCTATCAGATCTATAGGGTAGCTTTGACTCGTTTTGACTGTAAGAATTGACTTACCTCTCGATTCACAAACACGTTGACAAAGAGATAGTCTTTGAAAATTGTTGGCGTTTCCTCCACAACACCCGTAAGTGAATGGGAGACATCTTCCTCGCCTGGCGTCGTAGTAATAACGCGGACAATATCCCCAACACGGGCCAACACTGAGAGGCAGTGCGCAGACTCCAAATGCTGATCAGAAAGCAAGAAAACATGGTTAGAACAGATCTGTCGCGACTTGGAATCAAACTCAGATCCATCTACAGGATGAAACTATATGCCATTCAGTGAACTGAAAAGTGATAGAACAGCTACTGACTGCTCAAGCTGGACAGCATAATGAACATTGAACGATGTTGAACACCGAACACTGTGGGAAAGGCGGAGAGAATCCCAAATGAATAGTGAAGAAACTTAGTGAACAGTGGAGGAGGAGGTAGATTGAAGCCGGGGAACGCAGGACGAACTAAAACAAATGGTAAGTAGACAGCCAATTACTAGAAATTTGATTCTATTTTGTTTTGAGTCGCATCTTTGTACGAAAGTAAGTGTGCCAAAGCAACAAGGAATATGCAGTTTTAAAGTATAATTAATAAACAAGCACTTTCTAGATTTTAACATCCATCCCTAGGTGAATACAGATGAAATATATATTTGATGTTTCGGAGACGTGAGAAAGCAAAATAATTTCTTGTCAATCAGTACTTCTATCATAATAAACATGAGTCTTGTTTACCTTGTGGATTTGATGGGCGTGGTTTTAAATATGTTTCTTTACCCTGTGGATTTGGTGGGTGTGGTTTTGAGTATGTGTATTTACCCTGTGGATTTGGTGGGCGTGGTTTTGAGTATGTTTATTTACCTTGTGGATTTGGTGGGCGTGGTTTTGAGTATGTTTGTTTACCTTGTGGATTTGGTGGGCGTGGTTTTCCGTATTGTCCTCCGTTTACTGCCACCTAAAAAGATCACGTTAAACTGCAGTCTTGAATTGTTTACTATATAATATTACTAACTGAACTGTTATTGATTATATGTCGTAAATATCCGAACTTTTAGTAATCTTGTACATATCCATTTGTGTGTTACATTTGACGACAATTGTATAGTTGGTTTTCATAAAATATTCACTTTTGTATAATATTCCGTTAATCTAAGTTAAAGTTTAAAAAGAGGTCTTTCAAACTACTAGTAAAATGGTATTCCGATATTTTGAAAAATAGGGAGAGGGACAAATTGAAGATTGTCTATATTTGATGAAAATATTATAATTGTACTCGTAATCTCAACATATTACTAGAATTTGCATACATTCCCATTGTTTAACAGTTGTGCATGCTTTGGGTTTTCCTTTCTTCAATTGATTCACTTTGATCCAATACCAGTGATTACACTACTGATTATCAAAGTATTGAATTAATTGAATTTTGGTTCCCTCATTGAAATAATATTTTCTTCTTGTTACTGTGCACATTAATTCAGGAACTCCTCATTCAGTTATTGATATACATATGTACATTTAAAGGTAAATATAACTAACAGTTAAATTAAGAGTAGGATAAACACGGACCCCTGGACATACCAGAGGTGAGATCAGGTGTTTAGGAGTAGTAAGCATCCCCTGTTTACCGCGAGGCCCATATCTCGATAAGGTAAACGAGGTAAGAACGGCCTAACAATTGGTATGAAACACGTCAGAGAGCATTTGACCCAATTGATGTTGGTCATTAGCTTGCACCGATTAAAAACCTGATTATACGTAGGTCGAGCTCGTGTGTATCGAATCAGTTGAGACTTAAGCATCATGTGCAGGTGATAATGGAATATGGCTACATAAATATGGAAAGTTGACGATTAAGAAGCTGCAATCACCCTGTTTGTCATTAAGTTGAGTTAGTTTCCCGTTAACATTTATTTCTTTTAGCCTAATTTCATGATTTCATTAAGTTTCAATCAACTAATGGTATCATTTATTGCAATATAATCAAAAATATTCTTATACAAATCTGTAATATGTCTGTTATTTGAAAAAAGTAGTTATTTTGAATTGCAGCTACCATTACTTCTATAATATTCATTATCTAAAGATATTCAGTAAAGTCCCTGAAGTCTGTCATTCAATTTAAGAGAGCAATAATTTGACAGTAAAACTTGCTAAAGAGGAACTTGCATATTATTGGATCAGGGCATAGGTTACTAACAGTGTTGAAATGTCTATGTTAATTTTCCATTTTATATCATGTATCTGCTGAACAATTAAAATGTCATTGAGAGCAATCAGTATGAATTAAAAAAAAATAATTAGCATAGAGGCTTGACGAATCAGATGTATTACATCCAACCGTTTCAAAACCCAATGTCATACAAATTTCCTTTTGATTTTTCATCTTACGAACCTAACTTGAAATCTTTCTTTGGGAAGATGAAACTAGGAAAGTACTTTGATTCACTAAGGTCAATAATAGTGTCTAATAAAACAAGAACTGTTTGTAAAAGATACATGTCTCCCATGGTGCAAAATTGAAAAGAGTTACATACATGCACAATTTCATTGATAGTAAAGCCAAACCAATTCAAGATATTGAACAGACAATATCTTTCTATGTCCAGAGTGAATTGACCATGTGACTTAAAAATCAATAGGTGTCATCTACTCCTTATGATGGACCAGTGTACCAAGTTTGGGTCAATCAAGCAAATGATTCTTAAAATATAAGGGATATTATATCACTTTGTCAAGTTTAACGGTTGAGCCTTTTCCATATGAACCCAGATTTTATAAGGGTCATCTACTTCATATGATGTACTAGTGTATCAGGTTTTATGTTTGTCAAGCAAAGGGTTCTCAAGATATTGTGCAGACAATATTTATGTATGTCCAGTTTGACCCTTAACCTTTGACTATGTGATCTCAAAATCAATAGTGTTCATCTACTTAAGATGTATCAGTGTATCAAATTTGATGTCTGTCGAGTAAAGGTTTAAGATATTGAACAGACATTATATTCCTATATCCAGTATGACTCTTGACTCTTGACCATGTGACCTAAGAATCGATAAGGTCATCTACTCCTGCAGATGTACCAGTGTACCAAGTTTGATGTCTGTCAAGCAAAGGGTTCGCAAGATATTGAACAGACAGTATAATCCTATGTCCAATTTGACCCTTGACCATGTGACCTCGAAATCAAAAGGGGTCATCTACTCCTCACAGTGTATCAGTGTACCAAGTTTAATGTCTGTCAAGGAAAGGTTTCTCAAGATATTGAGCGGACAACATCTTCCTATGTCCAGAGGAAATTGACCCTTGACCTTTGGACCTGGAAATCAATAGGGGTCTTTTACTACTCATAACCAACCCAACTATGAAATATCATTACGATGAAGTGAATGATATTGAGCGGACAACATGTCGTCTACTGACCAAACGACCGGTTCAAAGCAATATGTCCCTCTTCTTTGAAGAGGAGGGGTTTGTTTCGACCACAACGCAAGCTTAATTTTTTTGCAAGTAGTCCTTTCTCCATAGAATACAATGATAGCAAAATATAATGCATGTAATTAAATCTGTGATGGAAATTCAGAACAAACTTACAATTAAAAACGCTAGCATGACCACCAGTAATGGAAATCGCCCCATTGTCTCCTCTCAGTGTTGTAGTGCGTTATTGCAATTTTCAATCTTCTCCGTACTTTATGTAAGTTCCAGAAAAAATCACGTGATGGGACACAGGTAACATTTTGCGGTCAGTAAATCAAGGAATTACATATATTATATTTCAATTCTGGAATCCCTATGCGGATGCAAAAAGAATATTAAACAGTGTTCAGAAGTCAGTAAGCCATATCACATATAGTTATCAAGTATATAATGTTAATTCTTAAATCTTGATAAGTTGTCAACCCATATAAATTCGCCCATTTGTGTTTATATACACAAATGTAACCGATCATCACATAAAATATCCAATGCATATATTTATTACAAAATCAACACAGCCTATCTTTTCCTTAGTCTTCTCTCCCACTCCCCTTTTGGATTTGTTGATTTTTTGTTGTCGGCACTGTTTACCATATCCGAATCCACAATGGTACGGATTACCAAATAAATTCATTTAACTACTCCAAATCATCATCTTCCCACCAATTTATTTCACAATCACGTTGTTTGGAAATTTTCTCTCTAAATTAGTCTGTCTTCTATAATTTTGAAAAAAAAATCTACTTTCAGTCCGACCCTGTGGTGGTACAAACTCTCTACACCGTCGTCTGTAGACACTTACAACGAAACCATTTTTCTCAGTTCCGTACATCAGTGCATCATTTTTTGTTAACAAAGTTGATTTTTAATATTTGTAATTTGTAATGTTTTTTTGTTTTTAGTTTTTTTTTTTTTTTTTTTTTTTTTTTTTTTTTTGGTGGTGTATGCTATGTGTTTATGTAATATATGTATCTCGATAAAGACGCGGGTTGGGTCGAAAATTTGAGGATTAAATAACCAACAGTCTTTTCAGTGCTTTTATAAATTTCTTTTCTAGCCTTGTATCTTTTTAGATCCGACACTAGTATTCAAAAGCTATAACAAACGTTTAGTTAAACGTGTATTTATTAACATATGTAACTAAGATTGATTGCATAACGTCCCCCTCAAGATTTTTTCACTCTTGTGTAGACGTTACCATTGCAAGTGAAGGACTGTAAAATTTAGGCTTATGCTCGGCGTTTACGGTCTTTGAGCAGGGAGGGATATTTATCGTGTCACACCTACGGTGAGACAGGGGCTCGGTTTTTGTGGTCTCATCCGAAGGATCACTTCATTCAGTTGCCTCTTATGACAAGCAAGGGGTACTGAGGACCTATTCTAACCCGTGGGTCTGTGTAACTAAGCGATTGTAATAACTCTTGAAGATTGAAAACAATACCCAATGCATTAGTCCTCTGAAATAGTTTTCAAAGGTAGGTTTAAAGGGAAATTAATATAGATATGAAATGTGATTCAAGTAATATACAATAATTAAAATGCAGAACACAAACTTTTCAAATATCTTGTAAACACGACATGCATACACGGTTAATATTAAATGCATTCAACAAGCCAGTATGCAAATAATAAAAACAAAACTGAAATGGAATTGTATTAGTTAATGATTCAAAAGCTTTAAAGTTGAAGACATTAATTGATAAATACACTTGAAACTTGCGTACTAAAAGCGAACGATATGTCTTGGTTTATAGAAGAACACATGAATATATTGCCAAAACAGAGGAAGAAAGCGAAACGTAATCAAAGGGATATTGAAAACAAAACCAATGAAATAAAGTGTGTGATGAATAGAAATTAAAAGCTATAAAATTCGAAAATTTGAAGGATGAGCACAGGGTATTAGAATTTTTCTTTCAGTACGAAAATCAATATTACGAGTCAACAAATTTCAGATACGGATCCCTATCATGATAACATCAACATTTAGATTCGCAGAAAAAATACCATAATTAAACTACAGTAATCAAATAGAAATGACGATTTTGCTTTTCGCAAATATTTTGGTCGTTAAAGCGATACCACCTGTCAGATGTTTTGTACACTCCGCGCCCGCATATTTAATTACCTAATTATATATGTATCAAAGGCCAAAGAGGGAAATCATGAACGCAGCGTTTTGAGAAATAAACGAGAGATAAACTTTCTTTTCAGACTTTTTAATAAGCATCCCCCCTAATAGTTTAACACAATTTGTTTCCATAACGGATACAGAGGACCAAACGTTTACTTAAGCAGGTTTTTTATGCAAAGTTCCTTTCTTGAATTTCTTTGAGAAACTATTTATTTTCACTTAGTTTCTTTTCATACCCATGTTATGAAGATCCCACTTCACAATAGAATAATCATTTACTGTCTAATTGTAAATTCTGAATCGTACAAAAATATAAAACTGCAGTGACACCCCTCTACATACTAATTGTGTGGTGATTTTTTTTTTATGGAGGGAGGGTATATATATATATATATATATATATATAGCTATATACATGTATCAACAATGGTAATTTTACCTATGAAATGAATTATAATAAATTATAACCGCAATGAATATGTAAATTATTGCATTATTATCCAGGCACGTCGTAGCATCCCTTTTCAAAATGGAGGGGGTGTTGAAGCTGACAAAATGTATTGGCAATCAGGCCTACTACGACCTACAGAAATAAAACTCATTAAAAAAAGAATAAAACACATAGAACGTTCTTTAATCCTAACTTGGGATTTTTGGCTTAATTAATCGATTCAAACTTGCATTTCAACCTTGGTACTATATGCCACATATGAGAGGGATAATTCTAGAGGGCTAGTCAATTAATTCAATAAAAAAAAATCGCAAGTGAAAGTAGCGAGCAGACATCTTCATAACACATGCAACCTATACTTCAACAGCTCAAATAAAATAAACATAAATGAAGCTTTATAATCTACAACTTGTAGAGGTAACTGTAATGTGTAGTTTGTGCGATTGTTATAATATTATCAACTTACAAGCTAAAATAAAATATGCGCCACAGTGATAAAAGTTGCTGAGTAGCCGTCGTCGTTCGCTGTTTCACATTGACGAAGGACCCCAGATGTAAGTTTTCCCTCTATAACCTTTTGATCCAGCATGACACATGAGTGTGCAAAACATCTATTGGATAAATTTATGTCTGACGTGATTCATACTAATTGTTAGACCGTTTTATACACATTATTTTGACTACTGATTACTCCTTTTCAAGATATAGGGCTCACTGCGAATTTGACCGATGTTATAGAGCCAGACTTCCCCCATAGTGAGACTTCCCCCCAGAGCCAGCCTTCCCCCCGCGGAAGTCTGACTCCAGAGTGAGCCTTCCCTCTGCGGAAGTCTGGCGCTAGAGTGAGCCTTTCCCCTCGGAAGTCTGGCTCTAGAGTGAGCCTTTTCCCCAGTAGACTTGCTCTAAAATAAACCTTACTCCCATGGTGAAGTTTCTAGAGCCATAAAACCCTCTTGAAGTCTCGCTCTAGAAGGACGCCCCCGCTTTCATCCCCTCCTGCGCAAACTAGGAAATAAATTTTAGTTTATCGGACAGGGAATTTTTACCTATATCTACGTACCTCTCTACCTACCTACCTTTCTACTTACCTACCTACCTGAAGTTGTACAAGTTTAAAAGCATAACCGATATTTGTACGCAGATGGGAAAAACATAAATTCGAAATTTCCTCATTTTATTTTTCAATCTTCTAAAACTAACCAAGGCATAGGTATTGTGTGGGACACAATTCAAGGTCTATGGGTCAAAGAAAATGACATTTAATTCCAATGTGTTTTATTCACCGTTTTCTTTTCTTGAGTTTAATGAACGAGTTAAGCAAAATCATTTAATGCCCTGCTGAAAAATGTCTTGGTATCTAAACAATCTCCATAATGTGATAGTAGTCTACCAGGAATGAATGAAGGGGAAAGTCCTGCTATTGGGGAGAAGTCTGACTCTACAACTACTGATAGAGTAGGTCTTCCTACGGGGAAGTCTGGCTCTAGAGTGGGGCTTCCCCGAGGATTCTCCTGCTCTGGAGTGAGCCAGGCTTCCGGGGGAAGGCTCACTCTAGAGCCGGGCTTCCGGGGAGAAGTCTTATTATGGGGGAAGGCTCACACTACAACACCGGTCGGCAAGGATTCTTACTCCTCCCATGCACCTGATCCCATCTCTGGTGCATCCAGCATTACCTGTTTCTCCTACCCTTAATTTTGTATTCTTTATGGGAATTATGAGATTGATTAGTGTTCATTATCTTTATCTTTTCATAATTAACTTTATAGTTTTATAATGTAGGTCCGCAGTTAACGACACGTGCTATATTTATTTTCAACATGATGAAAACTAAATTATGTTTTTATAAGTAAAATTAATACAATTTACCGTATTTGATACCATGATTTCTCAAATACAAATTGATGAAAATGTATGCAAAGGTTTCTGCTTTCGTTTCCGAATACTTGCCACCGATGATCTGGTTTTGAAAACTTCAAGGATTGTAAAATGCATATTTACAGTTGAATTATCATTATTACAGATCTAAATGCTTCGCATTTGTTTTACATGCGGTGCATTTGTTCCCCCCAGGGAAATCAAATTCTGATGTTGCTTTTCTTGGACTTTGCTCGGGAATAACTGAAATATGAGATTGATCACGTGTTCGCTATCTTCATCTTTCATTCATGGCAACATATACCTCTATGATGAGGCTCCATCACGTTTCACGGCTCAATATGAGTGACAAATTCTCGATGAGACATTACAACAATCAATCAATCAATACTGCTATCAATTAAATGATTGAAATTTTCATTTCTCAAACATTTCTTGTTGTGAGTTGTTTAATGTCCCATTTGATATATTTTTATTTGCAGATATATACATGTGTAGATACGTCACTGGATTTAGTTGAAGTTCCTCAGCACTGGGGATTCTTGATTGAGATACATGTAACGTCTACCTTAACAAGGGGTCTCCTTTTCTGTTATATCAGAAGGACCTGTGATTCTCACTTCTAATATTTAGTATTTGGTGACAGAAAAAAACTATTCCTACCACAGTATACTAAATAGTCCTAAATAGAATGAAATACAACATATAACTTGAAAAATATACAGTGAAATTACTTTTAATTTATGTCCTTTCCGGAAATAAAATTGGGCTATGTAATTAACATGGACGTTTGTACAGATTTCCTTGAACCATTTTCTAGCTTGTCGTTCGTCTTCTAGTAATTGTCGCGACAGCGGGCAGTTACGTCTTCTCCCTCGTGCAGCCACATAGACTCACATGGACACACAAGACTGCAAACAAATACATACACTGATTAAACTTATTAGTTTTGCACTTCAAATAATAACAATCTATTATCGTGGGTTTTCTAAGCACGTGGTGTTTTTCTTATTAAAATTAATTTTGTGAAATAGAAGACTTTTTACTGATTATGGTCAGAAACTAGAAAACACGAATATGTTCAATGTATGATTGTCAACTATGATTATATTCATTACACCTTTTTCGAAAATCGTAATATTACGCCAGATGTAGATAATGGCATCGTGACTAGAAATTATTTGGGGCATAACTAAATGCTCTTTAAGGAACATTTATCTTCCCATTTGCTAGTTGCGCAAACTGAGTTGTACAAGTGACAGTAAAACGGATACATAAACGGTCGCAGCTACATGTAATAATACAGAATATGTTTATTACCATTCTAATGCCATTTAAGCATCTTGATTGATGTATATATATATATATATATATATATATATGTCTTGTTGAGTTCTGCTTTCGTGTGAAATGAAATACACCACGAAATGTTTACGCTTGATATTTCCTTTTTGCATTATTCTATTATGACGTCACAATGTAAAGCTTTCCGTTTCGTTATACTGACTCCAATGCATGTATCAGTGCATCAGTCAAACAAAATACAGATAAAACCAGTTCGATTAGAATGTTGTTATTCACTCAACTGATTAATTTTTATCTGCTTTTGTCCGGCGGCATCAGTTGTGCGTAAACTTTTTCATATTTTCAACTTCTCCAGACCTACTGGACCCATTTCAACTAAACTTGCCACAAAGCATCCTTTGTGAAGGGATCCATGACTGTTCAAATGAAGCGCAATGCCAAGAGAAGGCAAAAGGCAATTAAGAAAAGGCGTGAATAAGGTGGGGGTCATTTAAAACTTTTCATCTCAAGAACCACTGGAACAGAAAATGAAACTTATGTGAAAGCTTCCTAACATAGATTCAAGTTTTTTCAAGTCCCCGGGGTGGAGAGGGGTAAGGTGGGCCTATGATATGGGGCCAAACTTGTAAATAACACGGAGTTTTGTGATTGCAAACGAGATATGTTTAAAGTTTCGACACATAATATCCAGGCGATCGTTAAGGCATAAAGGCCTCTGGTTAACTTCAAATTGGGCCAGGTGACCGATGGTTTGAACAAACATGAAGAAGTTTAAAGACATGTCTTGGTTGTTATGGTTCAGAAATGCTTAAGAAATAAGTGACAACAACGAACAGTGAGTACTTTCATTTTGTATAAAGAATACAAAAACGAGAAGAGGGCAAAATTGGAATCACGAGAGGTGGAATTAAGTATCTAGGAGGAATAAGCATCCCCTGTTGACTGGTCAAACCTGCCCCGATCTCTCTGTGTTGATCCGGTAAACGGGGATAATCCAAAGTCAATATCGGTATTAAAGTATGTAAGGAAAGGTCTAACAATTGATATAAGACAAATCAGACAGCATCGGCTTCATGGTAGAATGTATGTTCATGTAAAATTATTTTAACGAGCACAAATCCAAACTTCTAAATTCATACGACTTTTTAGAAATGTTCATTTGTAAATAAAAAGAAATTAAGCCTCGATTACCCAAGAGTTCCATGTGACAAGTTAGTTGAACGTGGTCTAGTGGTTCTGAAGACGGGAGTGCAAAGTTTACAAAGAAGACGAACTGAGGACAAATTTTCATTGGGAAGGGATGACGAAACCTTTACTTTGAAAAGATCGTAAGTCGCTACATTACTGTAAATTTCACCTATGTTTTATTGTGCTGGCAACATTTTTATTTACTTACTGACAAGAAGCTTCTGGGTAATTTGGGCAGGTCTCCACTTGGCAGGGAGAGGCAAAACAAGCTATAGCTGGACAAACTACAAATAACAAAATTCTTAAAGTATGCAGCAACGAAATTACACAGACCGGATTTGTGAACAGTGAAGATAACGAACATTGAAGATAACAAACAGTGAAGATAACAAACATAACGAACAGTGAAGATAATGAACAGTGAAGATAACGAACAGTGAAGATAATGAACAGTGAAAATAACAAACAGTGAAGATAATGAACAGTGAAGATAATGAACAGTGAAGAAAGCGAGCAGTGAAGATAACGAACAAACAGTGAGGATAACGAACAGTGAAGATAAATAACAGTGAAGATAAAGAATATAACGAACAATGAAGATAATGAACAAACAGTGAGGATAACGAACAGTGAAGATAATGAACAGTGAAGATAAATAACAGTGAAGATAAAGAATATAACGAACAGTGAAGATAACGAACAAACAGTGAAGATAATGAACAGTAAAATAACGAACAGTGAAGATAATGAACAGTGAAGAAAGCGAACAGTGAATATAACGAACAATGAAGATAACGAACAGTGAAGATAGCGAACAGTGAAGATAGCAAACATAACGAACAGTGAAGATAACGAACAGTGAAGATAACGAACAGTGAAGATAACGAACAAACAGTAAAGGTAATGAACAAACAGTAAAGGTAATGAACAGTGAAGATAACGAACAGTGAAGATAAAGAACAGTGAAAATAACGAACAGTGAAGATAACGAACAGTGAAGATAACGAACAGTGAAGATAGCGAACATAACGAACAGTGAAGATAATGAACGGTGAAGATAACGAACAAACAGTGAAGATAACGAACAGTGAAGATGACGAACAAACAGTGAATATAACAAACAGTGAGGATAATGAACAGTGAAGATAACAAACAATGAAGATAATGAACAGTGAAGATAACGAACAGTGCTGAATCTCATGGTAAATCTTAAGAGTAATACCTGTGTCACATTACACTGCGATTAGGTATCCGACTAGGTAGCGGGTTCTGAGCGGCCTGAGAATGTCAAAATCTGAAAAGTGTCCGGCCGGGGACCATGCGGTGAGAACACGCCATTCAGGGCCCGTATACCCCACCGGCAGCTTTTAGCGCGGAGTTAAATCCTGGCGATGTCAACCCCATCGTTTGTCCACCGCAAGGCTCACCGGAGTATGCCTTACGTGGCCTGCCGGACACCCAACGGTGACCACTGCACGCCGGTGATAGGCAGTTCGTAAAATGGCGGGAACTTTCCCACCGATATCCGAACGATCTCCTGGCGGCGCCCGTCCGATGCTCGACCGATGTCCATTCGGTGCTCGGCAGATGCCCGGATGATGCAAAGGTGCCCGGATGGACGCCGTACGGCTACCTGGGGCCCTATGAAACAGACCGCCCGAGCGCCCTTTCCCACACTTTGAGTTTGTACAGCACGTAGGTCGTTTCATGTCAGAACTTTCACAGAACTTTCACAACTTTTTGTACATTTTTGTACAGGTTTTTTTAGAAAACTTTGAGCAAAGTTTCAAAGTTAACATGCCCCCAAAGAAAGCAAACAAGGATAAGAAAGGGAAGAGGACAAGGACTTCTCCCAGAAAGGAGAGGGCAGTGGCAGTAGAGGAGGGGGAAGATGTCCCGCCACCCCTTCCGACGAAGAGGGGCAGGACGTTGGCGATCGGGGAGGGGACACAGACCAGGGGACCCGTCCGGGGACCAGCCAGGGAACAGGCCGGGGGTCAGCCGGGGAGCCAGCCAGGGGGCCAGCCGGGTAGCCACACAGTGGGTCAGGCATGGAGTCGCTGTCGATCTCAGCCACCTCAAGTACTACACAAAGCTGGAGACGGTCCCCATTGAAGTGGATGAGAAGGTGGCAGCATTTTTCGAGGGGCATCCCCTGTATTACGACATCACCCACGAGAACCACAAAAACACACAACTCCGCAACGCCAAACTGCTAGACTTTGGCATGGACGAGGGTCTCCATCGTGAGTATTTACATTTCTCAAATTTTCCGTATGAATTCTCCAAATAAATTCTTAAAATCATTCTATGTTCATTTGGCATTTATCTGGGTAAAAAAAATTTGTGGCAAATTTACAAACAAAATAAGTACAAAGACATTGGACAAAAATAGAAAGCTGAAATGAAAAATTGAAATAGAAATATTAAAATATTACAATTGAGAAAATGTACATTAATTATTTGACTGTAGGAAAACATTTAACATTTACAAAGTTTGCATGTCACAAAATCCACCAAGCGTATTAATTATTAAAAATTAACTTTTTTTTGGGTACAGCTGATTGGGTGTGGCAACGCTTTGTGTCGATGAGGACAGATCACAACAAGATGGTCAAGGAGGGCAGAACCGGGAAAAGTGGGTCAAAGGCCAAGCAACAGACACCACTTCAGACATTCAATCTGAATGCCTATCGGTTCCTGGATGCCCACTACAAGCCCCCCACCAAGACTGAGACTCTTGGCATGGTAAGCATCTGCCAAAAAAACATATTTTAAAGACATTAATTATGTACACTACAAAATAATGTGTTTAAAAGTTGTGGAAGATTAGGAAATACATTTTTTTTATATTATTCTTTTACCTTTGTGTTGCCAATGTTACTTTTATCAGCATTGCATGACTTCTTATCCCAATCTACAAGTTTTTCTGCTATGCTGGTCCTCTTTATCCAACTACAACTTTTCTTCCTTATGCTTCAGATTGCAGGTGAAGAGTCCGAGGGGAGGGTTGACTCCTCGTCTGAGGACGACAGAGCTTCGCGGACCTCATCGGCCCAGAGGTCCAGAGGTGGAGGGGGTGGTGAGAGGGCCCAATCGCCGGGCTTTCGCTCTGTTGCTTCTACCAGTTCCCTGGGCTCCACCTCTGCTGCGGCTGGAGGCACATCATCCAGGGCCCAGAGGAAGAGGTCCAAGAAAGAACACCGGGATGTGTCAGACGTGCTGGCGAACCTGCTAGAGGAGTCACGACAGGAAGTGAAGTCGGCCAGAGAAAATGTAAGAATTTATAGTTTACTCGTTATGTTTTATATGCTAAACTTGAACAATCTGTAACATACATAATTTGTTAATGTAAAAAAGTGTCATTTCCTAATCTTCCACAAGTTCAAACTTATTAAATTACAGTGTACAAATTATTGTTTCTAAAATATTTTCTGGTTGTACGCCTCTTACATATTCCGACCACCTGTTGTATCTGTCATGCACCTTTCACGACAATTTTTTATGTTTTATGCATTGCAGTTCTCAAGTGCCAGTCAGGGCCGTTGTGAGCGTGACGCGTGGGGGGAGTGGCTGCTTTCTGTTCAGCGTGAGATAGTGCCACAGCAGTGGCGCCACTTCCAGGAACAGACTTTTAGATTGGCCATGAACTGCCTCACCGCCCCTCAGCTAGCGGCTGGCTACGATCAGCAGCAGATGCCCCACCACCAGCAGATGCCCCACCACCAGCAGATGCCCTATCAGCAGCAGATGGCCCACCAGCAGCAGATGCCTCCTCAGCCGCAGATGCCTCATCCTCAGCAGCAGTCACCTCAGTTTGTGCCACAGACTTCCTTTACGCCACAGCAGGGAGCAACGCAGCAGCCCCAGTTTCTGGCACCCACCCCACCAATGCAGAGACGCAGTACGCCATCTCCTCAACAGGTACAATTTATTTTTATTCCATAAAACTTTTGTTCCTGTAGTTCATTATTTTAAAAAAAATGCTCCACACATGTTTTATTTACAATTAAGACTTGATGCCACTAAATAATATTTTTTTAAAACATTTATGTGCAGTGTCTCTTTTGATTATGTTTCAGGCGAGCTTCCAACACCGTTCACACTCGGCGCCACCCGTATGGGACACCCTGGCAAGCAACTATGCTGCTGGAAGCGCATCATTAATCAACCAGGCCTGGTCAATGTCAGGCCAGTCAAGCAGCCAGGGCCAGGGTCAGGGTCAGTCGAGTACTCAGGGTCAGTCGAGTACAAAGCAGAGCAGTCAGAGTGAACAGAGCAGTCAGGGTCAGCGCCAGCCCCTCACCCCCCTCACCCCTCGCCCGAGAACGTCACTCACCTTTGGCGATGCCCTGGATACACCACCGTCCTATGCACCCAGAGACTCTGCTGAGACAGTGTCACAGACTTTACGGGATGCACAGCTCACACTGTCTCAGCCCAGTGCAGAACAAATGGTGTACGTGCCGGCTGAAGTACACCCGGAACCATCCGCATCAGGGGACTCGTCGTCAAGTAGTCAGGGAGAGGAGGACGTCTAGTGTATGAGAATGAGATACAAGCTTTGTGTGATAATATGTGTTTGTGTGAGAAACTGTGATACCGGATTAACCACCGGGTCGGACTGAGATATATCTTTGTGTGAAAAAGGATGTATCATAGGAAATGACAGAGATACTGGGACATTATGCTGTGTCATACTCTAATATGTACTATGTACCTGAGTTGAGGGGGAAAATAAAGTTTTGAACAGTGAGATTTAACACTGGGTCATTATCACTGATGTACTATGTGTCTTGAGTTGTTGGGGAAATAAAGTCTTGAAAATTTATCCAAATGTGTTATTGCTTTTATGGCTCCTTTCAGATGAAAAGAATGTTATGTGTTTGGGTTGGCAACTTTCCTTGAACAATTTTTTAGAGAAAAGGCACAGTAATCTTCAAGTGACAAAAATTTCTGTTCCTTTTCTCTGAAATATTCTTGAGTGAAATTTGTGAAATATTGTGTTTTCGGGTGGTAAACTTCTGCACACAAGAAACCTCATGACTTCTTTCTAGAACTCTTGAGAGAAAACAAATAAGATTTTAGTAGGAATGGCCTGGTTATATTTCTTTTCCCTCCAAAGTTCTCCCCCCCCCCCAAAAAAAAAGGGGTTCCGGTTTTAACACAACTGTATTGTTAACTTGATACAAACAACAGGAAAAAC
Organism: Ostrea edulis; assembly: GCF_947568905.1. Lineage (NCBI taxonomy): Eukaryota > Metazoa > Mollusca > Bivalvia > Ostreida > Ostreidae > Ostrea > Ostrea edulis. The sequence continues at coordinate 24,526,204 of NC_079171.1, forward strand.
AAAAACAGTTGTTAAGGTTTAACATAACTTTATTGTTAAAAGTTAATACAAATAACAAGAACACAACACAAATAGGTGTTAACGGGTCACAAAACTTGATTATTAAATGTGTTAACAAAAAAACACAAGTTACTTCAACTGACAGATAGGAAGTCATATATGATGTTTCTTTTCATACCGTGACCTTTTAACTTTCATATCAAGGCCAAATGATTAGCAAACTCCTCTAGCAAGGAGATTATTAGGAAATCATATATGATCTTTCTTTTTCAAACATGACCTTTGACCTTAACTTATCTATCAATAGCAGCATCCTGCCATGGAACACTCCCAGCAGGGCTGTTAAAGTATTTCATTAAGTAATGGCGCTGCTTTTTCCCCTCTGCAGTCTGCCTTGGTCCGCGACCAGCAGCCTCAACTTCTGCTATGACTGCGCCATCCCTCCATGCTCCTGGGATAATATTGTGATTGTCCCCTTCTATATCCAAGTCGGCATTCTGTAGGTTAGGGTATCGCATTCTCATGATATTGTGCAATGTCAGACAGCCTGTAACAATCCATACCGTTGCTGGTGGTTTAGTGTTCATTGTTGTCAGCAGACAACGGAACCTGTTGGCCAAAATTCCAAAAGCATTCTCCACCACCCTCCTAGCCCGTAAACACCGATAGTTAAAGATCCTTTCCTCTCGGAGCATGTAACGCTTGGAGAATGGCTTCATGCAGTAGGGTCGCAGGGGAAAGGCATCGTCTGCCACTATAAAGTATGGCGTGTCTCTGTCATCGTTTGGCAGAGGGTCGGGTTGGGGGAACCCAAGCCTCCCTTCCCTAAGCGCGGGCTCCAGAACAGATCCGTTGAAAACACCTGCATCTGACGCTGAGCCATTTGCCCAACGTCAGCCCATAAAAATTTATAGTCTGCATCAACCACTCCTAGCAGGACCATTGATAAGAAGCCTTTGTAGTTGTAGTATAGGGTGCCTGTCTGCGGTGGCTTCTTTATGGCGATATGCTTGCCATCAATTGCGCCACAACAATGCGGAAAGTTCCACCGGTCCTGGAAGCGTTGAGCAACCACTGCCCATTCAGCTGGTGTGCGTGGCGTGCGGAAGACCTCGTCACGGTATTCTTCCAGTATAGCTCGACAGACCTCTGGCACGAACAGGGAAATCGTGTTGTGGGCAACACGGAAATCAAAGGCTAGCGACTTGTACGAGTTCCCGGTTGCCAAGAAGCGGAGGGTGATGGCTAGCTTTAAGTCTGGTTTCAAGGGTGGCCGCTGTCTGTAAACAAATAAAAAAAGATAACATTTTACTACAGAAATATAGAACCTTTCAAATACAATTTAACTATGTAACCATTTAACAATTTAAAAATATAACAATAATTTAACAATAATAGTATTTTTATAACACTTACGTGTCTGGCTTTTCAATGCGTGGTCCCACCCGCTGCAGTAGTTCATGGAACATTGCGGGTTCCATTCGGAGGAAGGACTTGAAGTCTCCTTCATGCTCCCTCTCAAGTTCTCCCATCAATGTCTCATATTGACCATACATGACGCCCTCTCTAGCCATGGTCTAACCCACCACCGACGTCGACGTCTCTGACGTCTCCTTGCCCTTTCTTCCTCAGCTATTAAAGCTGCCAAGATAGTAAGATAACGCTCACGTGCTTCAGCGAGTTGTAGACGTAGGAACGGCAGTCTCAGATGACTCGGAGGATTGGCCATGTCGATGTTGATGGCAACAGCGTCGATGATGATGTTGGAGATGATGACGATGACGATAGGTATATTTACACCAGTTTGCAATTGCCTTAATTGCACTTAACACGCATGAAAAGGCAAAGGTCACCGAACGATACCCGGATGTTCTCAGAACGGACATCGTCCTGGCTTCATCCGATACCCCTCAGGTGTCCGAGCGGTGACCGCACGGGGGTACCTAGTCCGTACGATGTCCGTATGGGTACCGGACGTACCCCTCCCGGTTACCTTCCGGTTACCTACCGATAACCTTACGGATATCGGGCGGCCACCAACACCATCATTCCATACGCTCCCCGCCCGGTAAACATACGGCTGCCTTCCTTGTCCCGCCCGAGGTGCGGGCGGTATATGAGGAAAGCTAATCACCCGGCAGACTTGGAAATGTGTCCCTACGGTGTTAGATCTTGACAGGTCCCCCCCCCCCCCCCCGATACCTATACCTCGCCCGGTACCCGCTAGTAATGTGACACAGGCATAACAAACTACAATTTGAATCGCTCAAGTATCCCAAAATATCCATTTCTATCTCCTTACACGTGCGCGCTTATATCCGATATTAATCATAAAGGTCGTGTAATTGAGTATTGCAATGAAACATTCATATAAATCATTTGAAATTTCTAAATCATAATTCATTAAATATTACACATGATGAATGACCATATCACTTTACATTTTTGGATAAATCTCATGCACTATATGTGTTTTCACTGTTACATGCCGTTTACCTGTTCTTATACTAAAAGTGGGAGGATATCGTTCTCCGGAATAATAATGACTATAAAGGTTAAAATTTCATTCGGATTTGAATTTTCAAAACTCAAGGCATTCTCATCATATTAATCAAAGCAGTGGAACAGCTGAATCTCCTCTCGTTAAGCTGTTACCTTAGTGAATTATACTCACTTCTCGGCATACAAACACGCTGGCAAAGAGACTTTGTCTTAAAATTATTGGCATTTCCTCCACAACAACCGTAATTGAATCGGAGACATTTTCTTTCTGAGCTGTCGTAGTAATAGCGTGGACATCGACCCCGACATCGGCCAACTCTGAGAGGCAGTGTGCAGACGTTGTATGCTATTTAAAAAAAAAACAAACAAAAAAAACACACCAAAAAACAACAACAACAATAAATCATGGTCATAGCAGTACTGACGCGACTCTCATTTCAATTCCAGCTTCCTGTTTTCAATATGCAAGAACTGTATGATAAATCTGAATGCACACGACTTACCTAAATGAAATATAAAACCAATGCAAGTTGTGAGTTAGCCAGGTAAAATACCACTGACAAACTGTCCGCAGAAGAGGGTTCTATATACACAATCGCATTGCTGGTCTGTTTTTAAAATTCCTTATTTGTAACGCCTCAAAAATATGCACTGTTGTAAAAATGTATTTATCACTGAAGAGACATTATTTGTCGAAATGCGCATCTGGTGCATCAAAATTCGTACCGTATAAGTTTTACATTATGACTCCTAGGTCGAGGTCTCTGCTGGTGGACTGTTAGTCCCCGAGGGTCTCTACAGCCCAGTAGCTTAGTACTTCGTTACTAGCTTGAAAATACGGATGTATATTTAATTGCTGTGATAAAATTTAAAATTAAGGATTATCCCCCTCATGCATAGCTCTTACTTATCCTTAGACGATTTCGGCACTCTGTTTTTCCCTAAAATAGCTCTAGCAAGTTTATTGTTATTTCGGATTTCAAACATTTCGGTTGATCATCACTGAAGAGACATTATTTATCGAAATGCGCATCTGGTGTATCAAAATTGGTACCATATAAGTTCTACCTGTATATGTCAAATAACAAAACTTCGTCCTGTGTTATAATCACTGTTTAAATACTAGTCAGTAGCTGATGTTTAACAAAACTTCGTCCTGTGTTACAATCACTGTTTAAATACTGATGTTTAGGAGACTTGTGAATACAAAATCCTTTATCATCTACCAGAATTTCTAGCATGATAAACATGAGTATATTTTCTTTACCTGGTGGGTTAGTCGGGCGCGGATCTCCATATGTTCTTCCGTTTACTACCACCTAAAACAAGTTAAGATGTAAGCGGTACAATCTTCAAAATCTTCCTGATATCGCAAATTTAACGCTGTGTGTTCGCCAATGTGAGTTCTTTTATACTCATTAATCACCTTTGACTGCAGTTGTACATTTATTATTTATGAAATGTATTCACTTATGTGACCAACAGTAAATTGTCTAATTAAAAGTGCTTGCAGAAAATCAACAATGTCCATAATTCTAATTGAATGCAAATTTGATTATCTTTTAAAAAGACAATGGTAATTTAAAAAAGTTTTTACAAACATTTTCCGGACATTAATTGGATGATTATTATTGTTTTTGTGACATGAACACGGCCATGAATTCTAATTTAAATAATTCACAAATAAGAGACATTGAGTAACCCCATTAAAAGTTTATTTTTAACACGGACAATTTAAACTAACGAAATAAAATGAACTACATTACACTTTACCATGTATATGTATATAAACGCGATCTTCATGTAAGTAATTACCTGTATATGACCAGAATGGTCCATTGTGCAAGCTTGGGACATGCAAGTACATGTAATTCTATTGGTATATGTTTTTGAAATAAATGCCGTTAAACTAAGAGGCAAATAACTTTAATTTTAACGAGATTAAAATTTAATGCTAGCACTCATATCACACATTCATTGAGAATGACCTTCATGTAAAACAAATATATCAACAGTAAATTATAAATCAATACCTGTTTTGCCCCATGCAATGTCTAGATGTTTCCCCATTTTAGGTCAGTATTATTCTATTCTATCTGAATTATTACCTGACAAAAATATATAATTAGTTCAATTCACATTCTTCGTTTATTTCTTATGATGAGTTATTGTTCTAATTACAATTACGTACACCTGCTGGGTAATTGATATGCATGAACACGATATTTTTCTTCAGCTGAAATGTCCTTGACCATTTTATAGATGAATGTAAAAAGATATGCATAGTATCTGTGTCCAACTGTCTTTAGAAAATTTTAATACTGTCAACGTTTTAGATGAGAGAAGCTAATTTATAGCTCTTGCATTTTTTAAAAAAAGTAAATCAATAATTAAAATCAAACGTTTGATATCCGAACGATGATGATAAACATTTGTTTATTTGTATAACTATGTGTTATTCAGTTGACCAGTCATGTACAATTTAGCTAGAACAAACTTACCATTAATAACACCAGCATGGCCACCATTAAAGGAAATCGCCCCATCATCTCCTTTCAGTGTTGCAGTATTTTGTTATAATTTTCAATCTCTTGCGTACTTTATATATGTTCTAGTATAACAAATCACGTGATTGAACATATGTTCGGTGAAATGCAACATTTTGCGTAGAGGAAATTGGTGTGTTATGAAAATTGGAATTAAATTATGGAATTCCAATGGAGGAATGTATTCAGTACAGAGGAAGGTCTACGAGACATGACAATACGTTTAGATATCTTACTTTAGTTCCCTGTGTAAATGAATTACATATATGATGCTGTTCGTGGGAAATATACTCGAGTAATTGAGCTCTTACAAAACATGAACTATAGAAGGAGAATGTATGTACTTCCTATTTCACTTTCATGATATGGAGGTAATTATTAGCATCATCGAAAAATAAGATTGAAGATTCTTATACGCATCCTGTTCAGAAGTAAATTAATCAATTTAAAGTGTTTATCAAAATCATGGTAAATCAATCCACCCACTGAAAACATTGTATTCTAGGTGTTTTTTTTTTCTCTCTCTCTCTTTCAAAATGTACCTTTACCCATGACTTACATGTACATCTACATTACGTTGTCTTTGTTTATTTCTCTACACTGTAAATCAGTTTAAGAGAATAAAGATATTATCATTGTCCTCCTTTGTCATTAATGTTGGATTTTTTTTTTTACAGTATGCTACTAAGCTAAAAAAAAAAACCTCTCATATGGTGTGATATCATTTGTTTAATCTAAATCGTACATGGGTGTGACATTGTTGTCTACTCGCTCTCCACAATGCCCTTTTTGTTTGTTTTATAATTGTATTTTTGTATATGATATCCAATGAGGAAATAAAGAATCTGAATCTTTGTCATCTGTCTGTGACGTGACACCTTATGATGCTTAAATAATGCATACACAGCCTTATTTCTGTGTACTCACGCCTTGGTTTTTGCACAAACAATTGTCCATTCATGCAGGGTGTTGGGATATATTGCTACCGCAAGTTAGGACATCGCTCGGTTAACTCATTACTCGTGTTATTAGATATATGCGACACGTCCTCTACAAGGTCCGAATATCGCTTTCATCAATAAAACACTAATTGTTGCTTTTAAAATAATATTTAATATTTGTTGATAGGCTTTATTCCTCTGATGAAGGTCTGAATTTCTATAAAATTGTCATGCACTTTATGAGCGGTGGTTTAACGACCGCGTCATGTGTTTATCTGTAATTTAGATGACTAAGGTCGTATTCACCATCTGCTTTCTCCATGGGTTGTCAGTTTCATCGTGTATTATTCGATTTGACTTCTTAATTATTTAATTAGGTTTCCGTGGAGTGTGCGTGCAACACACACAAAATTCTTCTTTTTTTTTTTTTTTTTTCGTTTTGTTTGTTTATTTTTGTTCGTTGTCTTAAAATTTGTTTATTGTTTTTGTCACATTCGAGAAATGATTGCTTATATAGAGACATCAATGCCAGTAGATTCTAATATAAGGTATCGATACTTACTCAGCTGTTTACAGAGTTTTGTTTCTGTTTTAGTTTTTCACCCTAAATGTTACTAAACCCACTGTTTCTTTTAAACATTAAATTGAGACACATTTATTGCAGTTCATTACGGGGATATGTGATTTCCATCTGTTGCTGCACCATTCTTCAAAAATGTCCGAATAAGTAATGAGTGTGGCGGATTTAAATGTTATCTAATTACGATATAATGGTTACAGCACGTCGGAGGATGTAAACAGCTGTATTCCTGTAAGCGTAGCCGTGTGCAGAAAATAAAAAAATAAAAATCTAGAAATAAATCACAAAATAATTCAACATAATATATTATATATATGTTTTATTATTCTCATTTACAAATACCATTCTCTTTATTTAGGATTATCATCAATTACATAAAGTGCTGCCATCTGTGTGTGGGGGGAGGAGTTAAAGCAGTATTTACTCCCAGATTAATAGATCGGCCAGTCCGAGTCTCCTAAAGCTACAACTGGGATTTCTTTCGTTCGATGCTGTGTATATTTACGAGAATGGGGGAGACTACCTCAAGTTTTGCGAAATTTTCTGTTTGATTGCAAGAATATAAAAACCCTATTTTGGTTTTACACAAAGCAAACTGTATCGTTTTACGATAAGTTTATATAGTAAGTTCCTGGGATGGAACTTGCGGATTCATAACACGTGTGTTCAACATGAAAACGTTTATTCAACGACACAACATAATATTAACTCGTACATCATTAGGATCAATCGTACCTAGATATATTCGTATTATAACATTACACAAACTAGTTTGATTTTATTGTTTACATGAACAGTGTTTATAAAACACATATACCGTTTTTATTTGTAGACAGTTTTAACATTTGTTAAAGAAATGTTACCAGACACAAAGATTTATTCCTAAGGATAATTGATATGGTTTCTGTTTCAGTTTCTTTATTTCCGTGAGCCATGTTGCTCATTTGATTCACATACATATATATACTACTGTCTACTCAAAATTTGATAAGGATCATAGATATTTTTCTGTTAAAAAAATCGATAACTGCATAACTGGCAATATTGTGTCCAAGTGAAATCAAAAACGTCTTCAACAAACTTGCACGCGCATTTCATGCCATGGGAAATGCGTTTCTCATCACAGTTTATGCTTTTGCTACCATTGCACGATTTTCACTCAGGCATCGGTGTCTGATTCTTTCTAAAATTTCAAACTCACTTGAGTGTTTACACTACGTTTATCAACACAATGCCCCCTCAACGTGTAAGGCGTCGCCTGACGACAGAACGGGCAGATGTATTGGAATGCTTGACGCAGGTTATTCACAACGTGACGTTGCAAATGCACTAAACGTCAGCCAGAGCGTTGTAAACAGGGCCCGGAACCGACAGCAAACTTTTGGTACAGCAGCACGCCGACATGGGGGGTGGTCGTCAGAGGTCGACAACCCAACACCAAGACCATTTTGTGGCTCTTCAGGCACGACGCCATCCCTTCTGGACAGCAACCAGCCTACGTAACGACCTCCTGAACGCCTCGGGGGTGAATGTGTCCACTCAAACGATACGGAATCGACTTCACAATACAGGTCCCAACTCGAGAAGGGCATGTGTTCGAGTCCCTTTGACTGTTCGACACAGGCGGGAGCGATTGGACTGGGCTGAAGATCATGTCACTTGGACACAGAACGATTGGGTTCAAGTTCTGTTCACTGATGAGTCCAGGTATTGTTAGGACTTTACAGACAGGAGGCACCGAGTGTGGCTACGACAGCGTGAACATTTCCATGATGTGAACATGACCGTTATGGTGGTGGTTCCATCATGGTCTGGGGTGGAATCAGCAGGGATGGAAGAACATATCTTCATGTCCTGGAGAGAGGAACAATGACGGGGGTGCGGTACCGGGATCAGATCCTCGATGTTTACGTCAGACCCTACGCTGGTGCTGTTGGCCTTGAGTTCATCCTGATGGATGATAACGCCCGTCCTCATCGCGCCAGGGTGGTGGAGCAGTACATTCAGCAGGAGACAATTGTCCGTATGGACTGGCCAGCGCGCTCGCCGGACTTGAACCCGATTGAGCAGGTATGTAACATGCTGCAGGTTGCCCTTTTACGCCGTAGAACACAACCCACGACTTTGACAGAGCTCAGAAACGCCCTCGTGGAAGGGTGGAACAACCTTCCCATTGGAAACATCCGGGTGCTTATTGACAGCATGGCTCGACGTTGTAAAGCCGTCATTGATACAAGGGGAGGCCATACCCGGTACTGACACTTTATCGACTAAGTGTAATGATGGACTATCTCCAAAAACTGTGTAATTCTTTCTCTGGTTCGCTGTTAACTTTTTGTAATGAAATGCCTTTTGGTGTTGTTATCAGATTTCAAGCATTCCGTATTGATAAAAGTTCATGCCGTTCATGAATTTTTATTCATAACCTGAGTAAACACGTCTCTGAGTCAAATTTATGTCTTTTGTTATGTTAGTGGTAAATTACACACATATAACCTATTAATCCTTATTAAATTTTTGAGTAGTATATATATACACAAAGGCAGTGACATATAACTGAAAAATTGTTGAGTGTGGCGGAAAACATCAAAACAATCAATCAATCACAGGCAGTGCATATATGTGATGCTGTGTATATGATGCCCACAGAACGTTCAATTTGGAGGATGTAGTTGCCCTGTAAAACCCATTAAAATTCCATTGTGTTTCAAAGTCCACGCTAACATTAAGTTTCCCTTGAACTTATATAAGTCTGCTGTATTTTACACTGTAGACAATGCAAAATTAGAAATATCTCCTCTCTCACACATTCAGTTGCAGAATGCTTTTAAAAAATCACGGTTGAAAAAATGCTAGCTGTTTTTGGACTTTGTTACCAACATTTGAAAATGACATTTTATATGGGCGGTGTATGATAACTTAAATAGCAAATCTACGGTAGCTCCATCCGCGTGTGACTTGTCAATATTAATGGTTGTAATTTAATTTAATTAATAACCAAAGAAAGTGTATATGTCACCACCTTTTAAAGTCGTTGGACATACAAAAACAGAAGTAAATGTCAACATCGGAAAATCACACATGCAGTTATATGCTAAATAATTTGTTGAAATTAGACCATTTTATTTTCACCTGCATTTTTGTCACTATGCTTTATTTATACACAACATAGAATGATTACTAACATGTAAGACGCTGAACAATATATCAAGGTTACTTTCTTGTTTGGTATTAGATCTTTATTATTGTATTTATTCGTGTGACGTTATTGCTATAGTTGTGCCTCTTCCCACTTTATGTAGGGTTTGTTTTACAAGCTTTTCTGTTATGCTTTCATGTTGGCCAGATTTGCAATACACTAAGGTGCCATGAATTATATTGTAGGAGTTATGAGATTGATCACTGTTCGTTATCTTCACCCTGCATTAGTAAATTTTAACATGACGAAGTCTTTAAAAATAAATCTTAACTTATGCATATATATTACACAACATGAAAGTGTGATCATACAATTATGGACTACAACGTTGGTCGAAAGCGTGTTTTAAGGACCAGGGCCCAGTTTCATAAAACTTTCCTAAGATATATCTTAAGATATGTCCTAAGATATTCTTAAGTTCTAACTTACGAATTTCTTAAGAATATCCACAACAGTTTCACGAAACGTTCATAAGAAATCTCTTTTCCTAAGATATATCTTAAATATGTGTATATCAAAACAGGTAATCAGTGTTTTCAGATTTTGCATTTACAGTTTAAATACCGGTAGTGAATGAATGGCTTGTGTAAATTAATCATTAAAAAATTTTAATTGATATAAAACCTTATTAGATACACACTACAAACAATTAAGTTTGACATTGGTACATGGTTTCATAGAGAGGGGGAGGGGGGGTGTCACCTGTTTCAGCCCGATATTGCAACTACATGTACAAATTCAACACATTTCCAATAATTGACGGTCTGTCATGTTTCAATGATTTTATTGTTCAACACACTATCCAATTCAACGAATAAATAGAGCCACACAACCCATGCCATGCTCGAAATGTAAACATGTTGCAGTCAAAAAGAAATCCTAATATTTCAACGGCAGAAATAGAAAATTTAACTGAGGAGGTAGAAAAAAGAAATGAAGTGTTATTTCCAAACAGTACTCCAGCGTTACAAATTCAGCTAAATAGAAGATGTGTTTGTGAAACACACAAGAAATACTCATGTGAAATATCAAAGCTCTATCACTTACTGTTCAAAAGTTATTAGCAAGGTTAAAGTTTCAGACAGAATGACAGACAAGAGAAAAACAATATGCCCCCTGATCTTCGATCTCGGGGTATAAAAAGACAACGGGAAGAAATTGCAGCAAAGGTAAACGCAGAAAAGGACAGTTGATGAGCTAAAAAGAAATGGAGCTGCTTAACGAACGATACGAAAAGGGAGATAGCGTTAAATAGGTGAGAACAGCGAAAAACTCGCGGTGGCCCCCTGCCCAGAGAAGTAGAAATCACTCCAATAGAGGACAAAATCCAAGCTATAATTGGAAATACGTGCGTTTCTGGGATTTCGGGTGGGGTTGATACTCTCGATAAGGAACCTTCAAGTTCCACTAAGCCCTCTACATCTCCTTCAAGCATCTTGATGTAGTTAGGGCTCATGTTTGAAAGTAAAGAAGAAACGTCTCTAACTATTCTGGAAACGTTGGGCTTACTGATGCCGTGGAGATCAGCAGTCACCAATTGGAAATTCCCCGTGGCATAAAACCTGAGGGCAGCCAGGACTTGTAACGATGTTGGCAATGATTGGGGCCTACGAGTGATTCTTTTCAAATCGTTTTCCATCATTTGGCATAAGTCGATGATCAAATGAAGTGGTAGTTCAAATATTGAAACAATTTCCATGTCGTTCATATAATCTAAAGGATTGTTTCCATCTCTGACAGTGGCGGATTTAAGGGGGGGGGGGGCGCAGCAGGCGTCCCCCCCTCCCCCCTAAATTTTTCAAACTTAACGCAAATCGTGGTATCTTGTTTAGAAAAATGTACAAAACAATGTAAGAAGCAATAATTTCTTCCACTCCCGGAGAAATGAATGACAAAATATATTGATTTTTTGAATTACTTTATTGGGAGAACTTAATTTTTTCCAAAAACATTTAAAATTTGCGTCATTTTATTAATTTCACCTCATAAAAAATTGATAGAAAATAGTACAAAAGACTAAATAGGAGATATATTTCAAGCCCTATATAATCTGTAAAATCAAGGAGCTTTCGGGGCTTTGCCCCCAGACCTCCTGCCTCATAAAGTGGAGCCCCCGTAACCACAATTCCTGGATTCGTCCCTGTCTGAACTGCCTTTCTCGTCTAACCTGACGACGACACAGCAAAATAAAGACCGCTGCCATATTTAGTTTGAACTTGAGACACGTACTTACCTGTCGTAAAGTTACGAAAGAACTTATGAAAATCCTAAGATACACGACACCTTTTGTGAAACGGATAAGGAATGAACTTAGGAAAAAATTATGTCTTAAGTTAGATCTTAGTCGTAAGTTAGTTTTGTGAAACTGACCCCAGGTCAAGCGATATTGACGAAAAAAGCAGATAGTGATATAGACCGAGCATGCAAGGTTGAGATCACATCCGGTGTTCGGTCAATATCACATGACATGGTCCGTCTGATCAACACATATCGATCATGCAAGTCGAAGTCAATATCGAAGTCCATTATAGTCATATAATCACCCTAAGCAAATTACTCACATTTTCATATAGCAATCTTGGTCATGAAATACTTCTTTACATTTTAATAATTTAATAAATAGACAATAAGAGAATATTCAAACTACGTTTTTCACTAACATTTTAGATATAAACAGTAATACAAAGTATACCAGAGCATAAAAACAGTCAATTTGATAAAAGATTGAATAATATTGTACAGAACATAACAAATTTGTAAAACAGCAACAGTCATCATATTGTATAATTTCAACAGTTAAAACAATACCATGAAGAACCCATTTTCATGAAATGTGTCGGTTGTTGTCAGAAAAAAGTGAAGATAACGAATAGTGATCAATGTCATGATTCCTGTTAAAGACCCATCTCATGACCGTACGGTCAGTGAAAATGTAGGCGGAGCCTAATCTAACCAGATGTTATTTACTTGGAGTGGCCAGGGTCTACCAAGGTGTTAATTGCTATATCCCATGACACTCAAAGAAATACACAGAGACAGAACATGGTAGAAATCTACCTGTCCACGCTTTTTTTTATATATAGTTTTGATATACACAGGACCTGTCTCAGGGACCTCTGCAGAGTTTCTGTGGTCATAGTGTTTGAATAATGGTTGTATTCCTAAGGGTAGCTGACACACATTCTACACCCACACCTCTTTCTCTCTCTCTCTGTCATTGACTCAATGAATAATTTCTGTTATAAATATAGAGGTATCATAAATTGATGACATAAATTATTTCAATAAGTTACAAGATTTAGAAATTATTGTGCAAATTATTGTGTGATTTCTGATTGTGTAAATAATGCAGGTATATAGAGGGGAACAATTACAATTATATTGAAATTGCATTGTTCAGGGCCTTTTTAAAAACAATTGAAATACAAGAAAATAGCAGTTGTGGACAGGTTATTGCTATCAAAACTCAGGTATTCTGGGCTTCCTCAAGATGTAAAGAATGTCTGTAGATACTGGCTGTTATTGTTATCAGAACACCTCTCTGGGGTAGCCCCAGACCACATTGTCTGCAGATGTCACTCCACCTGAGATCTATTGTTATATATTTGATTGGCAGGCAGCTTACAATTTGGGGGTGTCAACTTAAAATTGGGTCTTTAAGAGGGGGGCAAACAAGGAACCATGATTTGAGCAACTTTGAATCTGCATTACCACAGGATGTTTGGATATCAATATGTGTTATTAAGACTCCTCTCTTCTTTAGATTGATTGATGTGGCGCCCAGTTTTTATTGGTGGAAGAGAGAACCCAGATACAATGTACCTGGGAAGAGACCACCGACCTTCCGAAAGTAAACTGGGAAACTTTCTCACTTACCGGCGCGAGCGGGATTCGAACCCGCGACGACCAGAGGTGAGAAGCCGTGTGATTTTGAGCGCGGTGCTCTAACCACTCGGCCACGAAGGCCTCTTCTCTTCTGTAGAAGAACATTTTAAAAGATTTTCCCCTAGATATCTCTATTCAAAACGTTGATCCCCTACCGATTCCCACTCTACATGATTTGAACAAATTCGAATCCGTACTCTTTAATAAATCTTTCACATACGTTTTCTCTCCGCTGGTCAAGTGGTTCTTGTGAACAATTTACAATTAACCCGCCCTATTTTGACAAATTGCTATTTATCTCCCCTGATAAAGGGGCACGAATCGAAAATGAACAAACAACTGATCAGCAAGTCAATCTCTAATTGTTATAATAATATCGTTTATTTATAAATGATTACACAATTAGTTGTATGAACTAGTTTACATTGTGGTCATGTCTATAAATATACATGTACATATCGAGAACATATATCACATAGCATGGAAATATCACAATTTATATACATACAGATAAGAACTAAATGAAAAGAGACACTAAACACACGAGTATCATTGAGGGTCATAATAATGTTTTAGATAGGCTGATTTAAAAGATGTGGTAGTTGTGCATTTTCTTATGAAATCTGCTAATGAGTTACATAAAATTGCTGCTGAAATGATAAAAGATCGTCTAAAATATTCTGTTTTGGCTCTTCTAAAATAAATAAAATTAGTAGAGCTCTGTCTTGTATTTCTAGTGTTTACCTCATTCACAAATCTAAAAACATGCAAATACTCTGGAGTCATATGATGTAAAACTTTAAACATAAGAATAATATTTCGATAAATGAAATAGTCAATCAAAGGCATCAATCTCAAATTTGATGGCATGGAAAAGAGGTTGACACTGAATGAGGTACTTTGGTATGTAAAATGATCCTTGCTGTCCTCTTTTGTAATTTAAAAAGCCTATCAATATTTGTCTTTTTCTTTGTATCCTGCCATACTGTACAGCAATAATTAAAATGAGGAAAAACAATAGTATTATAAATTTTGAGTAGTGCCTCCTTTGACATAAAAGTACTCAATCTCGTTAAAACACCTAGTTTCTGACTAAGTTTTTTTTTTTTTTTTTTTTTTTTTTTTTTACATAAGGCATCTGTGCAGTAAGACCACGTAAGACATTCATCGATGTAAACATCTACAAGTTTGGCACATTTGACATTTTCTATAAAAAATTCACCAACACTAATACAAAGGTTTCTACATTTCGATAATTTCTATGACGTTCCTATTAAAATACATTATGCTTTCTTTAAATTTATTGTCAACTTGTTTTTATGCATCCATTCCATAGAATTTATAAGATCATCCTTTAACTTTTTTTCATAACATCTAAAGATTTGTCGAAACATCTTGCGTGGTATCATCTACATATATATTGACTGTAGGATGCTTGAGACATGTTGGGTAGTCATTTACAAACAGAATACAATACAGAGGACTGATATAAAACCCTGAGTGGCTCCGATTGTAACATCTTTTTCCTTTGAGATGGTCCCTTTCCATTTGTCACATTGCGATCTTTCATATAGATAAGCATGAAACCATTTAAAAGTTTTTTCACATATACCATACGATAAAAATTCGTGCATCAATACATCATGATTAACTATGTCAAATGCTTTGCTTAAATCATTAAAAAGTACACCTGTAAGTTTCCCTTTATCAATGTTCTCAAGCCATTTATCAATGATATTATGTAAAGCAGTTTAGCAAGAATGTTTTGGTCTGAAACCTGATTGATGCTCTGTTAAAAGATTATTTGCATTCAAATACTCGTAAATAGTGTTAAAACATGTCTTTCCACAATTTTACTTTTGATAGATAAAAGAGATACCGGTCTATAATTATCAACATGGAAATTGTCCCAAGATTTGAAAAGCGGGGTGACTCTAACCTTTTTCCATTCATTTACAACGTCACCCTCCTGTATAGAGAAATTCATGATGAAACACAATATGTCAGCTATAACATCAATACTCACTTTCAGTAATTTTACAGAAATTTCATCCATACTTGTAGCTTTTGAACTTGACATGCTTTTAATTTCTTTCTTCAAAAATCCTGTAGATACATTTGCAATTGTAAATGAGGCTTTCGGCATTAGTTGTTCAATTTTCGGGAGCGAATCATCAAAATTTGTCGCAAATTTATGACCTATGCCACAAAAAAAAATCAGTGAAGGCATTTGAAATTTTATGGGAGTCTGAAATTACTTCGCCATCAATTCCTAGGTAGGATGCTGATGCGCCTGCATATTTAGATAATAGAAATTGCTTTTATCTTGTCCACATATCCTTAGGTTTGTCACTGCATTGATTTATCGCATTGTCAACAAATTCCCTTTTAGCATCACCGATTATTTTTACAAAACGACTTGCTGATCGATATAAGGCCCAGTCCGATTCCTGGCTGGATCTTAGAGCCTTCCAATGGAGAAAATCCCTTTGACGAATTTCAGATAGAACGTCGTCGTTAATCCATTTTTCGGAATCGGCCCTGATACGGCGCTTTTTGACTGGCATATGTACGTCAACTATTTCCATAAAAAGCTTCTTAAATGTTGACCACATTTGATTTACGTTGTTAAAAGATTTAATGTCATTCCATTCAACACCCCGCAGATCCCTGAGAAAACCATTTTCGTCAAATTTCTTCTGATCTCTGTATTTCATATATATATGATCAGTTTGTGTGTCACGCTTATTTTTCTTTCGGACGACATACACCAGGTGATGATCACTCAGATCTATTGGCACTACACCGGATGAGCTGTAAACTTCACGCACGTTTACGTAGATGTGATCGATGAGCGTGCTTGAATCTTTTGTTACTCGGGTGGGTTTCGTAATAGTCTGTTCTAAACCTAAAGTTTCCATGGATCGTTTGACATTTAATGTTTTCAGTTGGTCAATATTGAAGTCACTCATTATTACACGTTCATGACCACTACTTGTTATATCTTCGATATACTCCTAAAAAATTTCTAGCGATTGGGTGTTTGAATCCGGTGGTCGATACACAACCCCAATATTTATTGTTGGAGAGTTAATTAATTTAATATCCACAGTAAGCATTTCAAACATTTCACACTTGCATAAGTTTTTAATTGCCCATTTCTCTTTAATGTACATTAGGACCCCTCCACCATGTCTATTGCGATCTCTGCGTACAATGTGGTACCCGTTTACCCGTATTGCAGAATCTGTGATATTTGAATCTAGTTTACTTTCAGAGATTGCCAGAATATCGTAAATCCCATCTTTCAGTAAAATTCTGATTTGGTCCAGTTTATTCATTAAACCACATTGATTCACATGGGCAAATTTTGTACCTTTAGGGAGATTAATATCATTTTCTTCTATTTTCTCGGTGTTGTAGAAGTTTTCAGCTATGTCGTTGATACACGAATCACAAATCCATTCAATATTTTCATTGCCATTAAACTTAACATCCGACGTGTTATTATTCGCACAACCTATACAGGTGTAGGTACCAGTAGGTCCAGGATTTAATTGAATATCATTCGAAAGCAAGAGGCACAAAACCGTGAATAGCTGATTTGTTCTCACTTCGCCTTGATACTTGGATGAGCTTTTTCTGTGTTTTGCACAATCGAAATATCTACTTAAGATTTCTTTTCCATAGCAAAGAATTTTTGGTGTTAAAACAGGCCATTGAAAACCATTACCATAATTAAAATGACAGTCCGATTTCTGTACAATAAAAACAGTTCTGAATTGCATAACAATCCAAAATATGTGGGGAAATGTTAACGCACCTCTTTTTTTTTTTTTACGATGTTAAGTTTCGTAAATTGTTCGAGCTATAAGATATAGAACTTTATCACAAGAAATACGGATATAACAAGCATAGGGCTGTTGATTATTTTCATCTCCTGACCTCCAGTGTTTGCGACTACAAATTAAAAAAAGATAATCTATATTTAAAATCGCATAATCTCAATTTATTTTAATACTGAAACTTTTTTTTTACACAAGGGGGTGCATTTCATAATCAGCTGACGCCAATACACGTGTGCACTACAGCTATCATCATATATTCCATTCACACTCCAGAACTACGATTCTGGCAGAAAAATACTGCTTTCATGAGCTATATGTATATTTGTGCGCTTGCGTGCACCCAATTTATTTGTAATAATTATATTGCATGGGCAGACATACCTATTCCGGTATCCATCCTCTACCCCAAGACACAAATATAACTACATGTAGTATTGGGATTTATGTCTTCTTCTAGAATCTTGCTTTTACGATAAAATTTCCATATTCAACAAAGCTTCCGAAATAGTACAAATATCTTAAGTTTCATAAATGCGTACGCACCTTGTTTCCGTGTAATATTCACTTCTACAGACTGTCCATCCATTACGCAACGTACCGTCATATCCGGTTCATAGGGCAGCGTAACATGCGTACCATTCTTAAGTGCACCTACATGTACATGTGCGTGAGCATTATGTAAAACATTTCATTACTGAAATTTTATTATGATCATAGAATATGACATTCAAATTTAATTTTGTATGTAATTATCCACGGCGAGAATAACAAACAGTTATTTGACCAATTTCATAATTCCTATACAGAATACAAAATTAAGAGTAAGACAGACACGGAATCTTGGATACACCAGAGATGAGCTCAGGTGCTTAGAAGGATCAATCATCCACTTTGGAGCGGTCACACCTGTCGTGGGTCCTATGTCTTGATCAGGTAAACGGAGTAATCCGCAGTCAAATTCAATGTGTACAGAACGACCTAACAATTAGTATAAAACACTTCAGACAGCATTTAACCCAATGATAGGTTATATTTGTAAAATAGGTCGTTATAATGACCACAGAATTTGTGAAATGTTGACTTTAAATCGATACTGTAACCCTGTACCATCAACTTGTTTGTCAGTAGCCTGCCTTGATTCGAAAACTGACCATACGCAGAGCATGGTCTTGCGTATCGAATCAGTTGAGAGACAATAACCATATGGAGATCATGTTGGAATATAAATATGAGAAGTTGACGATGGAGAAGCTGAATTCACCCCTTTCTCATAAAGCTTAGTTGTTACATGTAGTTTACCGTTAACATCTGTCTTCAATATTTATCCCCATTATTTGGCAATAAAATATATGTATAATGTCTAGATATCGAGTTGAAGGCCACAGTAAGATATTTTTCTTGTAGACACCTGACTCGTAAGAATATAATATATGTCAACTAACAAAGGAGCACAATTTGTGCCCTTGGGAATTCCAACAGACTGTTGGAAGACATAATCACTAAGGTTTACGAAAATATTGTCAACGTGGAACTCCAGCATCCTTTCTCCATCAACTGGAGAGAACGTGTGCAAAGACAGAGAGTGGTATAATGTTTTGGATACACAAAATATGAATATTGTTTTTCCATTTTGATAGTCAAAAAAGCCTAGTCTTTAATTCATCGTGAGGAATGGATGTGTAAAGTGTTGAAAAACCATACGTTTTGATGTTTGTGATTTGAGAAATGTTTTGTGATTTCAAATTTACTAAAAGTTCTTTAGATTTTTAAAAAGAAAATTCGGCAGTGAGTGACATGCATAAATGCCTTCTTTGCAATGCAATATTCCAGTAATAAGCTGAGCCTCTGGAAATTACCCCCCCCCCCTCCCCACCCCGTATATCGCTTGGGTTCGCATTAACTATTAAAGAGTCGTTAATAGTATATTCGAACCCAAGCGATATGACTGCCTCTGAGCTGAGCTAAAGTAGCAATCCCACGCAGGCAACCATTCTCATATAGCAGGGTCTCGGCGGGGTAAGGGTAATGGTAAAATAAGACCGAGGTGTGATAGAAAGCTGAGTAGTTTAGTGTGTGACACGTTTGTTCCTATATTGTTCCTAGGTATAAATAACAGAGAAAGCAGTGTTGTGGTGAACATAAAGGATAATAGAACAGCATGCGTTATGGATTTAAGGCTTGATAATACAAAAGACATGGTTGGTATTCCTGAAATAAACCTGAAAGTTTGCAAGAATTTATCACATTACGAAAAAAAAAAGAAAAATCGACCAAAATGATATCCAAATTTGTGACCTTTGAAAATAGAACTTAAAATCACTAACTGGATTCAGTTCCTGAGAATTGTACACATTGCGATTTGTGTAGAGTGTCGTTCCATCTACATGTTGCCAATGTGTTGTTGTTCCCATTGTCGATTATCATCATGCCGGTGCTGGACAGCTTGTAGGAGGTGTGTTCACAAGAGATGGACACGTGCATATCATTACGCGTTCCATCCCTTTTAAAAAAACCCGATTCTGAAAAATTATCTATCTATATATATATATATATATATATATATATATATATATAATAGAATAAACAGTACACAAAGTTAAAAATTTAACGCAAGCGCTTTCATTTTATAATCCTCAGGCGTTACATTTTAAAATAGTTTTGACGTCAGACCATTTCAAAACTATTTTAAAATGTAACGCCTGAGGATTATAAAATGAAAGCGTTTGCGTTAAATTTTTAACTTTGTGTACTGTTCATTCTATTTCTTTTAATATTTTATACCGGACACTGATTTTTTTAAAAACACAATTTGGATATATATATATATATATATATATATATATATATATATATATATATAATCTTTTTTCAAAATAAAATATAAAGAAAACTCTAAACACATAACGCAAGACTTTTTACTGGTGTTCTTCAGTCGTGTTTATCTCTCATAGCAACGTAACGCAAGACTTAATTTCATAGTCTTGCGTTATGTTGCTATGGGATATAAACACGACTGGAGAAGACCGGAAGTCTTGCGTTACGTTGCTATGAGAGATAAACACGACTGAAGAAGACCGGTACCACGGTCGAAATATTTCTACAAAGTCTTTAGAGTCTTCTTAATTAATTACCGATACTGAAAAATGCAATATACACAAGAATTAATCAGTGACTAAACGAATATTTCAAAAGTCAGCATCCATTAGGTATCTTCAACAAAAGTGTTTTCGCCATTTTTACAAACACAAAAAGTTTTAAAATCATCACTTGTTTAAACTAGTTCTAATTGTAACGGGGACCGTTACATATGTTCCCCAAACCTCCCCCAATTAAAAAGTGATGTCCTTGTGAATCTATAGCAAAAAATCATTTTATTTTAGCCTTTAATTACATGTAGTACGTTCAATATGGTCATTTCAGTACCAAAAAATGAAAGAAAGCGTTGCACGCGCATACATGCGCACGCGTGTATGATTCCGAATTTTTGTTGATGTCGTTCAACAGGCATTTGTATCATATACCCATAGTGTGAATTTCATAACGTTTCCACCAAATATAAGAAAGTTATAACGATTTTAAAATCGTCCAATCAGAATTCAGAACACGTGCATGCACGTGTTGAGCAGTAATTCTAACCAAAGCAATTTGTAAGGAGTACCAAGACACATCTAAACCATTAATATCAATAGAATTTGATGAAAAACAAAAACGTTATCGTCCTTTAAAAATAGAACATTTAAAAAACGTTGCACGCGCATGCGCGTGTGCGTTGGCATTTTTAGTTACACCAATATATAGATACTCATTTTGTCTACGTATTCTGTGAATATCATCTCATTCGCTTCATAAATAAGATAGTTACAAACGTTTTAGTATTATCCAATCAAAATGAAGCGCACGTGCATGCGCGTGCAAATTGGTAATTTTGACCACGCAGATCAGTTAAGGGTCTCAATATCTACCTATGATTTGAATTTCAAGCCATTTCAATGAACAACAAAAAAGTTAGACTGATTCCAAAGTTAGTGTACAAATTTTGTAATGCGCGTGCACGCACATGCGTGTGCGTACTGACAAAATAACTATTATTTTTCATATGTACAAATGATATACTATCATCCTATTTAGGTTTTATATCGCTTCCTTCAATATTCTGATTTTCCATTTTTTGTACCAAAATTGTAATGCACGTGCACGCAGGAGTTTCAGGAAAATCCATCCAACGGTCTCGGATACGAAAGGGAAATAATAATAATAATAATAATAATAATAAACAGTAGAATCACTAGAAGGTCTTCCGTTGGAAACGGAAGACCTTAATAACTAGACACTCATTACTAGTAATGAGTATGTCTTCCGTTAGACCACTTCCGGCAAAGAGCTTTCTATTCCTATGAAAACCATTTAAATGTATCAGAAAATGTGCCTTAACAATGAATGAGAAATGTATTATTGAATTTTTTTACTCCTTTCTCGTAACTTCCGGTGACGACCGGAAGTACTATTCAGATGCGTTTTCCTATAAATGACAGCGACTCTTTACTGTCTATATTCCCTGAAAATTTCACGTCTCTATCTGAAAGAGTTCTCAACAAAAAGAAGTAGACTAAAGAAAGAAAAAGTAGTAGGTTACTACCGACCGGAAGTCAATTTTGAAAAACAAAATTATCAAAACTTTAGAAGTTGATACTTTTATTAAGACATGTGAAAATCATATGAAAGACTTCAAATATAAGCGAGATTTATGGGGACAAAGGTACGAAAAGTAAAAAGATATTTTATCAAGAAACCGGAAGTAGTCGTTTTGACTACCGACAGAGTCAATATTCTTTTGACACTTTCAAAGAGAGTTAATAAACTAGTATAGGTTTCAATTTAAAGGAAAAAGTTTGAAATTTGCGATTCTTTCCATCACTTCCGGTGACGACAGGAAGTGACGGTCGACATGTTCAACCCCCTGCTGCACGCTTACAAACGGAGATTGATCACCCCTGAATATTTGATGAACCTATATTTTACCTTTTCCAAGAAAAATGCTGGACAAAATTCCTTTTGAGAAACAGAAAATCGGCCATTTTTTCCGACCGGAAGTGAATGTTGTAAAAACAAAAATAATTATAGCAAGGTCATATCATAAGACATTATTCCTGAAAATTTCAAGAAAATATATCCAGCCATCTCTGAGAAATCACTCGAAGAAATCGGAAAATCGACATTTTTTCGAATATTTCCGGTATAGACCGGAAGTGACGGATAAAAAAATTGAATGTATGTGTACAATGGACTAATGTTAGTTGATCAACTCTACAAGTTTCAAGCGTCTATCTATATTCATTATTGAGAAACTGAAAAAACAAGGTTTGAATATGTCCACCCCATATCTCACGACCGAAAGTGAATTTTACAAAAATATATAAATTTACTCTAGACATTTATAGTGTCTATAACATATGTAAAATTCAGTTCATTAACTTGTTTTATGACCGAGATTTATGGCACTGAAAAATGAGAGAATGAATAGGCTTTCTTTGATATAACCGGAAGTTGGAGATTTAACTTCCGGTGGGATCAACATTTTTTGAGAATTAGAACGAGACCTAGTAAACCGATATAGGTTTCAATTTGGAAGAAAAAAGTTTGAAATTTATGATTCATTTAATCGCTTCCGGTGACGACCGGAAGTGACGGCTGACATTCTTAACCCCCTACTGCACGCCTACAAAGTGAGATCTATTCACTCTGAAAATTTGATGACTCTATCTTTTACCGTTTCTGAAAGAAACGCTGAACAACGAAAACAGCTAATAAGCCGTATTTGCCGACCGGAAGTGAATTTTACAAAAATATTTGACTTACTCTAGACATTTATAGTGACTATAATATATATAAAACTCAACTCATTAACTAGTTTCATGACCGAGATTTATGGCACTGAAAAATGAGAGAATGAATAGTCTTTTTTTTATATAACCGGAAGTTGGAGATTCAACTTCCGGTGGGGTCAACATTTTTTGAGAATTAGAACGACCGGAAGTGACGGCGACAAAAAATATTACGTGCAGGCACCATAGAGAAAATAGATCTATCATCCCTGAAAGTTTCATTCGATTATCTTTAGTGGTTTTCAAGTTTACCCCCGGACAAAGTTTCTTTCAAAAACCGGAAAATCGGACGTATCTCACGAACGGAAGTGAATTTTGAAAAAAATGAAAAAAATGCCTCGAGGTACCATCGTTCCCTATAACCTGTGAAAGTTTCAGGAAAATCCATCCAACGGTCTCGGAGACGAAAGGGAAAAAATAATAATAATAACTAGTAATCCTAATTGTTTGCGAACAATTAGAGGGCTTTCCACCTACAATGATTTAAAAAAAGATATTTAAGAATATTTAAGATGATGTACGAAACTCAAAACGACCTTGAAAATTTAAATAATAATTTTCACGATGACCTTGACCTTTGACATTGACCTCATTTTGAAGGTCAAAGGTCATCGCTCTTAATGCAAGTGATCCCATGTCTCTATCTATATTAATGTAAAAGCTATCAGCTTAAAAACGTTAATCAAGACATTCAGGGGCAATAATTTGTTCAGGGGTTTTCGGTTACTTTCGGTTAGTTTCTCAATGCTAAAAATCCTTTGAAAGACATTTAAAATGAAAAAAAAAGAATTTTGATGATGACCTTGACCTTTGACCTTGACCTCATTTTGAAGGTCAAAGGTCATCGATCTTAAAGCAAGTGATCCCATGTCTCTAAATTAATATAAATGTTATAGGCTTAGATAATGATATTGGAGACTTTCAGGGGCAGTAACTATGCTTAAGGGTTTTTGTATCTCTTTGATTATTTTTTCTTTGCAAAAGGGTTTTACTGTGAATTCATTAGCGAAGGTTTCGTGTCTCTATGACTTTCCGTTAAGTAGGATTAGCGATAACAAGGTTTTCGACGCGAGTCTCCGAAATTCACAGAAGGGTCAAAGTTCAAAGTTGTAATGCATACTATCAAAACCAATCAAGAAGTCAATAATTACCCATATAATATTTCAACGCTATCTGAAGCAGGAAAAAGAGTATTAAAAGTGCTATTTTTTCCTCTTTTCTGATGACCTTGACCTTTGACCTTGACCTAATTTTCAAGGTCAAAGGTCACCGATCCTATTCCAGTTGGTCCCATGTCTCTACGACAAACCGTTCTCAAGCTCGACATGTTTTACGAATAAATCGCAAAACATAAAGAGTCATTAACTCCCTTTAGGGGACACTGAATCCCTTCATTTTAAATTCTTCGCTTCTACTAATTACCCTCTATGTTTTAGAAAAGGTTTCATCCTCTTATCATTTACGGTTACAAAGTAGAGGCGCTAACAATGATTTCTGCAAAACGTCCAATAACTCCGTAAGGAGTCAAAGTTCAATTACGCAGGGTCAACTGTATTCGTTTCTCAAGAAGTACTAGATAATGGACTATAAAGTTTTTCGATAGGTCTTAAGACGAAAAAATTTTTTGACGGCAGGAAAATAATAATAATAATAATAATAATAATAATAAACAGAACAAGAACAATAGGACTTTCCACTGAAAGGTGGAAAGCCCTAATAAACAGAACAATAACAATAGGACTTTCCACTGAAAGGTGGAAAGCCCTAATAATAATAATAATAATAACTAGACACGATCTCGTTGCGAGCAACGAGTAGGTCTTCCGTCCGATTTGTTGATGCACTCGGAGTTAAAAAAAAAAAGAAAAAAAAAAAGACAAATGAGTCCCAATTTAGTTTCCGACTTTAAGACACTTTAGATATAATCAATTTTTCATATCAAAAGTTTCTGAAGCAAAGTTGCGGCGAAATTCGTTTGAAATTCGACTCTCCAGGCGAGCCATAAGGCCCGCGGGCCTATTTCTTGATGTCATTTGTTAGCCCTCTATAGACTCAACAACTTTAGTTCTATATGTCTTTACAAAATATTTACCTGTAAAAAGTTATTGAGATCGACCGATATCGACAAAAAATCGACTCTACAGGCGAGCCATTAGGACCATAGGCCTATTTCTTGATATCAATCGATAGATCTCGATAAACTGAACAACTTTTGTTCAATATGTCCTTACAAAATATTTACCAGTTACAAGTTTTTGAAATTGACTGATATCGACAAAAATCGACTCTACAGGCGAGCCATGAGGCCCACAGACCCATTTTTTGATATTGATCGATAGGTTATGACACATTGAACAACTTTTGTTCAATAATGCTTTTCCAAAAATATGTCGTTTTAAAGATATGAGGCGTCAAATATTTAGGATTTTGGCCCTTAAAATCTCTAATTACGTAACATATGACCTACTTTTTGATTTGATAAGATCAAGCTCGTTGAGATGAACATTTCCGCTTCTACAACTTATTATAAAATATTAATAGTTTCGGAGATATTCTCAAAAACATTTGGACCCTTCTGAACCCCTAATTTAAAGGGCCAGCCCGTTTTGCTTGATATCGTAAGAAAGGCCTTGTCATTTGAAACATTTTTTGCTCAACAAGTATTTAGAAATTCTTTACCGTTCTCGAGTTATCTCTACAAGAAATATTTCGGGGCCAAACTGTAGCTCCCTAACGGGGCCACATAGGGAAAAAACGAAATGTACATATTGTTTAGATTATCATTCTGAACAACTTTTGTTCAATAATGCTTTTCAAAATATTTGTCGTTTTCAAGATATGAGACGTCAATTATTTATGATTTTGGCCCTTAAAATCCCTTATTACGTAACATATGACCTACTTTTTGATTTGATAAGAACAAGCTCGTTTAGATGAACATTTCCGCTTCAATGACTTATTACAAAATATTAATAGTTTCTGAGATATTCTCATAAACCTTTGGACCCTTCTGGGCCCCTAATTTAAAGGATCAGCCCCTTTTGCTTGATATCGTAAGAAAGGTCATGACATTTCAAACATTTTTTGTTCAACAAGTATTTAGAAATTCTTTACCGTTCTCGAGTTAATTCTAGAAGTAATTTTTAGGGGCCAAACTGTAGCTCCCTAACGGGGCCACATAGGGTAAAAACGAAATATGCATATTGTTCAGATCATCATTCTGAACAACTTTTGTTCTTTATTGCTTTTCAAAATATTTGTCGTTTTCGAGATACAAGGGGTAAAAAATTTATGGTTTTGGCCCTTAAAATCCCTTATTACGTAACATATGACCTAAATTTTTATATGAATAGATTTGGATTGTTGAGATGAACATTTTTTGTTCTTTGACTTATACCAAAATATTAACGATTTTTGAGATATTTGATCTAGACTTTGAGCCCTTGTAGATCCCTAATTGAAGGGGCTAGCCCCTAAATCTTGATATTTTCGAAAAGATCACGTAAATGTGCACAACTTTTGTTCTACATGTCTTAACAAAATATTTGCAAGAAAAAAGATATTGGAGATCAAAGGTCAAAAATCGTCGAAATCGGCGAAAAATTTTGGCATCCATTTTTTCAGGTCCAGGCGAGCGTTTAGGCAAATCGCCTCCGGTAAAATCGAATCCCCCACAAATCTTCTAAAATGTTTACTCTATCTTGTGTAGAAATTTCAAGACTCTAGCTTCAAAACTAACGGAGGAGATGCGTGGACAACAAGGCCCTTCAAAAAGTCACTAAAAGAGAGATAACTCCTGACCGGAAGTGACGTCAAGCACGAAATTTTGCAAACGAAGTCTCGTCACCAAAAGACATCTTTCCTGAAAAATTCGTGAAAATCGATCGAGAAATGGTTGAGAAAAACGCGTGTACTACCAAGGAAAATAATAATAATAATAAATAATAATAATAATAATGAAGAAGAAGAACGCAAACAATAATAGTAGGGTCTTCCGCAGGAGACGGAAGACCTTAATAACTAGTGATCCTAATTGTTCGCGAACAATTAGAGGGCTTTCCACCTACAATGATTTAAAAAAAGATATTTAAGAATATTTAGGATGATGTACGAAACTCAAAACGACTTAGAAAATTTAATTAATAATTTTCTCGATGATCTTGACCTTTAACCTTGACCTCATTTTGAAGGACAAAGGTCATAGGTCTTAATCCAAGTGATTCCATGTCTCTATCTATGTTAATGTAAAAGCTATAAGCTTAAAAAATGTTAATCAAGACATTCAGGGGCAATAATTTGTTTAGGGGTTTTTCGTTACTTTCGGTTAGCTTCTCAATGCTAAAAATACTTTGAAAGACCTTGAAAATGGAAAAAAATTAATTTTGATGATGACCTTGACCTTGACCTCATTTTGAAGGTCAAAGGTCATCGGTCTTAATACAAGTGGTCCCATGCCTCTATATATATTAATATAAAAGTTATAGGCTTAGATAATGATATTGGAGACTTTCAGGGGCAATAACTATGCTTAAGGGTTTTTGTGTCCCTTTGATTATTTTTCCTTTGCAAGAGGGTTTTACTGTGAATTCATTAGCGAAGGTTTCGTGTCTCTATGACTTTCCTTTAAGTAGGAGTAGCGATAACAAGGTTTTCGACGCGAGTCTCCGAAATTCACAGAAGGGTCAAAGTTCAAAGTTGTAATGCATACTATCAAAACAAATCAAGAAGTTAATACTTACCCATATAATATTCCAACGCTATCTTAAGCAGGAAAGAGAGTATAAAAAGTGCTATTTTTTCCTCTTTTCTGATGACCTTGACCTTTGACCTAATTTTCAAGGTCAAAGGTCACCGATCCTATTCCAGTTGGTCCCATGTCTCTACGACAATCCGTGCTCAAGCTTGACATGTTTTACGAATAAATTGCAAAAGATAAAGAGGCATTAACTCCCCTTAGGGGACACTGAATCCCTTCATTTTAAATTCTTCGCTTCTACTAATTACCCTCTATGTTTTAGAAAAGGTTTCATCCTCCTATCATTTACGGTTACAAAGTAGAAGTGCTAACAATGATTTCTGCGAAAGGTCAAAAAACTCCGTAAGGGGTCAAAGTTCAATTACGCAGGGTGAACTGTATTCGTTTCTCAAGAAGTACTATATGATGGACTATAAAGTTTTTCGATAAGTCTTAAGACGAAATTTTTTTTGACGGCAGGAAAATAATAATAACTAGTGATCCTAATTGTTCGCGAACAATTAGAGGGCTTCCCACCTTCTAGCGGTTTTTCAGTAGTGTTGAAATGCTAAAAGCCCCCCCCCCCCCTACCCCATCCCACCCTCACCCCAAAAAAAAAAAAAAAAAAAAAAAAAAAATTGATTTGGCTAGAAAAGAAATTCAAATTTGCCGCCTAAATTTGAGTGTTGAGGTGTGTTCAATGCTTGGTTTCGCATTAAGTACCCGTCAAATTTGAGGGAGAAAAGGGGTGTGGGTGTTGGGTAGCCAGCACATATGCACATATCAGGTAAAAGTGTAATGGGACTTGTGCAGGTGTTTGGGGTGACTTTAGACCTGTTAGATGTGATATTTGGAGGTGCAAAGAAACCGGATGTGCCATTTTCCTAGATTGTAGTAACTGCTGGTGCATGCTGGGAGTCTATACAAGCCTCATGTTGTCAGATGTTGTGAAGATGCACTGGATTTGACCGTGTGTGTTGTGGATTGTGGAATTGAATATACAGTTTGTAATGGCTCATCCTATGTGTTCTAATTCACGGAGACAATGTTTTTCAGTCATTTCACCCAAGGAGGCATGCATATACGGATTGATAGGCTTTGACAACAAACAACCAAAATGGCGGCCGGTGAATTAGAAAGTGTCTGAGTGCATGTAGGATATCTGAACGGAGAATAGGAGTACTGCATCCCATCTGATCCTGCAGGTAAGTGTTTATTTGTTTACAATGACAGTCAGGATGGAATGTCAATGAGTTCAACTGTCAAGTAAAGTTGCATCATCATTATAAAAAAAAACAACTTAGTCTTTATGTTGATGCAGGCAGACAATTGAATCTGGCCTATGTCTTTTCATGAATGTAAATGGAATTCATGTTTGATTGACAAGACAGTCAAGAAATGGAAGAAGTGGGTGTAGGTCAGATGTGTAGGTGTAGGTCAGATTAGCTAGAATCCTGTAATTGTTGCATGGCATGAGACCGGTCAAAATAGTGTATTGAAACAGCTGATCACAATCAGATCACTTGAAGGGTGGGGGATTTCTTCCTTGGGGACGACAGGCGTGATGGGTGGGTTGGCCTTACTCGTGGAGACTGGCCCCTGGATGCGTGACCTTGACCTTTGACCTTGACCCACTTTCAAGGTCAAACCTCAAAAATCCTGTTGTTGGGCATGAAACCGGTCAAAATAGTGTATTATAAACAGCTGAGGACAGACAGATCACTTGAAGGGTGGGGGGTTTCTTCCTTGGGGACGACAGGCGTGATGGGTGGGTTGGCCTTACTCGTGGAGACTGGCCCCTGGATGCGTGACCTTGACCTTTGACCTTGACCCACTTTCAAGGTCAAACCTCAAAAATCCTGTTGTTGGGCATGAAACCGGTCAAAATAGTGTATTATAAACAGCTGAGGACAGACAGATCACTTGAAGGGTGGGGGGTTTCTTCCTTGGGGACGACAGGCGTGATGGGTGGGTTGGCCTTACTCGTGGAGACTGGCCCCTGGATGCGTGACCTTGACCTTTGACCTTGACCCACTTTCAAGGTCAAACCTCAAAAACCCATGGGGGAGAAAGTGTGACTTTGACCTTGACCTGATTTTGAAGGTCAGAGAGGTCACGGGGCTTCGTTTAAGTGGTCCCGCATCCCTATCTACATCCGTGAAGAAGTTGTGGGCTCGAACGACGACGTCGGAGACTTTCGGGGGCGAGAACCGTGCTTCTGGGTTCTCGGTTTCCCTCGGTCAACTTTTCTGTGCGAGAGCGTTTCATCTGGAATTCATCGGCGAAGGTCTCGCCTCTCCACGACTTGCGGTCTAGTGAGAGTAGCGATAACGGGGTTTTCGACGTTAAGTCGCCGCCATTCGCAGAGTGGTCAAAGTTCAGAGTTGACATTCGTGATGCCGAGACCGGTCCAAAATTCCTTGCTGACCCATGTGATATTTCGATGCTATCTGAAGCGTGAAAGAGCGTATAAAAAGTGCCATTTTCTGGCCATTCTGGATGACCTTGACCTTTGACCTTGACCTACTTTTTCAAGGTCAAGGTCACCCAACCCGTCCCAGTGGGTTCCGTCTCTCTACGACGAAGACTTTAGGAGTCGTCAATTTGTAGGGGACAAATCGCAAAACATGAGGGGGCATTAACTCCCTTTAGGGGACACTGAATCCCTTCATTTGAAATTCTTCGCTTCTACTAATTACCCTCTATGTTTTAGAAAAGGTTTCATCCTCCTATCATTTACGGTTACAAAGTAGAAGTGCTAACAATGATTTCTGCGAAAGGTCAAATAACTCCGTAAGGGGTCAAAGTTCAATTACGCAGGGTGAACTGTATTCGTTTCTCAAGAAGTACTATATGATGGACTATAAAGCTTTTCGATAAGTCTTAAGACGAAGATTTTTTTTGACGGCAGGAAAATAATAATAATAATAATAATAATAATAATAATAAACAGAACAATAACAATAGGACTTTCCACTGAAAGGTGGAAAGCCCTAATAATAACTAGTGATCCTAATTGTTCGCGAACAATTAGAGGGCTTTCCACCTGCAATGATTTTAAAAAAGACATTTAAGAATATTTAAGATGATGTACGAAACTCAAAATGACCAAGAAAATTTCATTAATAATTTTCACGATGACCTTGACCTTTGACCTTCACCTCATTTTGAAGGTCAAAGGTCATCGGTCTTAATGCAAGTGATCCCATGTCTCTATCTATATTAATGTAAAAGCTTTTAGCTTAAAAAAATGTTAATCAAGATATTCAGGGGCAATAATTTCTTTAGGGGTTTTCGGTTACTTTCGGTTAACTTATCAATGATAAAAATACTTTTAAAGACCTTGAAAATGGAAAAAAAAAATAATTTTGATGATGACTTTCACCTATGACCTTGACCTCATTTTGAAGGTCAAAGGTCATCGGTCTTAATGCAAGTGGTCTCATGTCTCTATCTATATTAATATAAAAGTTATAGGCTTAGATAATGATATTGGAGACTTTCAGGGGCAATAACTATGCTTAAGGGTTTTCGTATCCCTTTGATTATTTTTTCTTTGCAAGAGGGTTTTACTGTGAATTCATTAGCGAAGGTTTCGTGTCTCTATGACTTTCCTTTAAGTAGGAGTAGCGATAACAAGGTTTTCGACGCGAGTCTCCGAAATTCACAGAAGGGTCAAAGTTCAAAGTTGTAATGCATACTATCAAAACAAATCAAGAAGTTAATACTTACCCATATAATATTCCAACGCTATCTTAAGCAGGAAAGAGAGTATAAAAAGTGCTATTTTTTCCTCTTTTCTGATGACCTTGACCTTTGACCTAATTTTCAAGGTCAAAGGTCACCGATCCTATTCCAGTTGGTCCCATGTCTCTACGACAATCCGTGCTCAAGCTTGACATGTTTTACGAATAAATTGCAAAAGATAAAGAGGCATTAACTCCCCTTAGGGGACACTGAATCCCTTCATTTTAAATTCTTCGCTTCTACTAATTACCCTCTATGTTTTAGAAAAGGTTTCATCCTCCTATCATTTACGGTTACAAAGTAGAAGTGCTAACAATGATTTCTGCGAAAGGTCAAAAAACTCCGTAAGGGGTCAAAGTTCAATTACGCAGGGTGAACTGTATTCGTTTCTCAAGAAGTACTATATGATGGACTATAAAGTTTTTCGATAAGTCTTAAGACGAAATTTTTTTTGACGGCAGGAAAATAATAATAACTAGTGATCCTAATTGTTCGCGAACAATTAGAGGGCTTCCCACCTTCTAGCGGTTTTTCAGTAGTGTTGAAATGCTAAAAGCCCCCCCCCCCCCTACCCCATCCCACCCTCACCCCAAAAAAAAAAAAAAAAAAAAAAAAAAAATTGATTTGGCTAGAAAAGAAATTCAAATTTGCCGCCTAAATTTGAGTGTTGAGGTGTGTTCAATGCTTGGTTTCGCATTAAGTACCCGTCAAATTTGAGGGAGAAAAGGGGTGTGGGTGTTGGGTAGCCAGCACATATGCACATATCAGGTAAAAGTGTAATGGGACTTGTGCAGGTGTTTGGGGTGACTTTAGACCTGTTAGATGTGATATTTGGAGGTGCAAAGAAACCGGATGTGCCATTTTCCTAGATTGTAGTAACTGCTGGTGCATGCTGGGAGTCTATACAAGCCTCATGTTGTCAGATGTTGTGAAGATGCACTGGATTTGACCGTGTGTGTTGTGGATTGTGGAATTGAATATACAGTTTGTAATGGCTCATCCTATGTGTTCTAATTCACGGAGACAATGTTTTTCAGTCATTTCACCCAAGGAGGCATGCATATACGGATTGATAGGCTTTGACAACAAACAACCAAAATGGCGGCCGGTGAATTAGAAAGTGTCTGAGTGCATGTAGGATATCTGAACGGAGAATAGGAGTACTGCATCCCATCTGATCCTGCAGGTAAGTGTTTATTTGTTTACAATGACAGTCAGGATGGAATGTCAATGAGTTCAACTGTCAAGTAAAGTTGCATCATCATTATAAAAAAAAACAACTTAGTCTTTATGTTGATGCAGGCAGACAATTGAATCTGGCCTATGTCTTTTCATGAATGTAAATGGAATTCATGTTTGATTGACAAGACAGTCAAGAAATGGAAGAAGTGGGTGTAGGTCAGATGTGTAGGTGTAGGTCAGATTAGCTAGAATCCTGTAATTGTTGCATGGCATGAGACCGGTCAAAATAGTGTATTGAAACAGCTGATCACAATCAGATCACTTGAAGGGTGGGGGATTTCTTCCTTGGGGACGACAGGCGTGATGGGTGGGTTGGCCTTACTCGTGGAGACTGGCCCCTGGATGCGTGACCTTGACCTTTGACCTTGACCCACTTTCAAGGTCAAACCTCAAAAATCCTGTTGTTGGGCATGAAACCGGTCAAAATAGTGTATTATAAACAGCTGAGGACAGACAGATCACTTGAAGGGTGGGGGGTTTCTTCCTTGGGGACGACAGGCGTGATGGGTGGGTTGGCCTTACTCGTGGAGACTGGCCCCTGGATGCGTGACCTTGACCTTTGACCTTGACCCACTTTCAAGGTCAAACCTCAAAAATCCTGTTGTTGGGCATGAAACCGGTCAAAATAGTGTATTATAAACAGCTGAGGACAGACAGATCACTTGAAGGGTGGGGGGTTTCTTCCTTGGGGACGACAGGCGTGATGGGTGGGTTGGCCTTACTCGTGGAGACTGGCCCCTGGATGCGTGACCTTGACCTTTGACCTTGACCCACTTTCAAGGTCAAACCTCAAAAACCCATGGGGGAGAAAGTGTGACTTTGACCTTGACCTGATTTTGAAGGTCAGAGAGGTCACGGGGCTTCGTTTAAGTGGTCCCGCATCCCTATCTACATCCGTGAAGAAGTTGTGGGCTCGAACGACGACGTCGGAGACTTTCGGGGGCGAGAACCGTGCTTCTGGGTTCTCGGTTTCCCTCGGTCAACTTTTCTGTGCGAGAGCGTTTCATCTGGAATTCATCGGCGAAGGTCTCGCCTCTCCACGACTTGCGGTCTAGTGAGAGTAGCGATAACGGGGTTTTCGACGTTAAGTCGCCGCCATTCGCAGAGTGGTCAAAGTTCAGAGTTGACATTCGTGATGCCGAGACCGGTCCAAAATTCCTTGCTGACCCATGTGATATTTCGATGCTATCTGAAGCGTGAAAGAGCGTATAAAAAGTGCCATTTTCTGGCCATTCTGGATGACCTTGACCTTTGACCTTGACCTACTTTTTCAAGGTCAAGGTCACCCAACCCGTCCCAGTGGGTTCCGTCTCTCTACGACGAAGACTTTAGGAGTCGTCAATTTGTAGGGGACAAATCGCAAAACATGAGGGGGCATTAACTCCCTTTAGGGGACACTGAATCCCTTCATTTGAAATTCTTCGCTTCTACTAATTACCCTCTATGTTTTAGAAAAGGTTTCATCCTCCTATCATTTACGGTTACAAAGTAGAAGTGCTAACAATGATTTCTGCGAAAGGTCAAATAACTCCGTAAGGGGTCAAAGTTCAATTACGCAGGGTGAACTGTATTCGTTTCTCAAGAAGTACTATATGATGGACTATAAAGCTTTTCGATAAGTCTTAAGACGAAGATTTTTTTTGACGGCAGGAAAATAATAATAATAATAATAATAATAATAATAATAAACAGAACAATAACAATAGGACTTTCCACTGAAAGGTGGAAAGCCCTAATAATAACTAGTGATCCTAATTGTTCGCGAACAATTAGAGGGCTTTCCACCTGCAATGATTTTAAAAAAGACATTTAAGAATATTTAAGATGATGTACGAAACTCAAAATGACCAAGAAAATTTCATTAATAATTTTCACGATGACCTTGACCTTTGACCTTCACCTCATTTTGAAGGTCAAAGGTCATCGGTCTTAATGCAAGTGATCCCATGTCTCTATCTATATTAATGTAAAAGCTTTTAGCTTAAAAAAATGTTAATCAAGATATTCAGGGGCAATAATTTCTTTAGGGGTTTTCGGTTACTTTCGGTTAACTTATCAATGATAAAAATACTTTTAAAGACCTTGAAAATGGAAAAAAAAAATAATTTTGATGATGACTTTCACCTATGACCTTGACCTCATTTTGAAGGTCAAAGGTCATCGGTCTTAATGCAAGTGGTCTCATGTCTCTATCTATATTAATATAAAAGTTATAGGCTTAGATAATGATATTGGAGACTTTCAGGGGCAATAACTATGCTTAAGGGTTTTCGTATCCCTTTGATTATTTTTTCTTTGCAAGAGGGTTTTACTGTGAATTCATTAGCGAAGGTTTCGTGTCTCTATGACTTTCCTTTAAGTAGGAGTAGCGATAACAAGGTTTTCGACGCGAGTCTCCGAAATTCACAGAAGGGTCAAAGTTCAAAGTTGTAATGCATACTATCAAAACAAATCAAGAAGTTAATACTTACCCATATAATATTCCAACGCTATCTTAAGCAGGAAAGAGAGTATAAAAAGTGCTATTTTTTCCTCTTTTCTGATGACCTTGACCTTTGACCTAATTTTCAAGGTCAAAGGTCACCGATCCTATTCCAGTTGGTCCCATGTCTCTACGACAATCCGTGCTCAAGCTTGACATGTTTTACGAATAAATTGCAAAAGATAAAGAGGCATTAACTCCCCTTAGGGGACACTGAATCCCTTCATTTTAAATTCTTCGCTTCTACTAATTACCCTCTATGTTTTAGAAAAGGTTTCATCCTCCTATCATTTACGGTTACAAAGTAGAAGTGCTAACAATGATTTCTGCGAAAGGTCAAAAAACTCCGTAAGGGGTCAAAGTTCAATTACGCAGGGTGAACTGTATTCGTTTCTCAAGAAGTACTATATGATGGACTATAAAGTTTTTCGATAAGTCTTAAGACGAAATTTTTTTTGACGGCAGGAAAATAATAATAACTAGTGATCCTAATTGTTCGCGAACAATTAGAGGGCTTCCCACCTTCTAGCGGTTTTTCAGTAGTGTTGAAATGCTAAAAGCCCCCCCCCCTACCCCATCCCACCCTCACCCCAAAAAAAAAAAAAAAAAAAAAAAAAAAATTGATTTGGCTAGAAAAGAAATTCAAATTTGCCGCCTAAATTTGAGTGTTGAGGTGTGTTCAATGCTTGGTTTCGCATTAAGTACCCGTCAAATTTGAGGGAGAAAAGGGGTGTGGGTGTTGGGTAGCCAGCACATATGCACATATCAGGTAAAAGTGTAATGGGACTTGTGCAGGTGTTTGGGGTGACTTTAGACCTGTTAGATGTGATATTTGGAGGTGCAAAGAAACCGGATGTGCCATTTTCCTAGATTGTAGTAACTGCTGGTGCATGCTGGGAGTCTATACAAGCCTCATGTTGTCAGATGTTGTGAAGATGCACTGGATTTGACCGTGTGTGTTGTGGATTGTGGAATTGAATATACAGTTTGTAATGGCTCATCCTATGTGTTCTAATTCACGGAGACAATGTTTTTCAGTCATTTCACCCAAGGAGGCATGCATATACGGATTGATAGGCTTTGACAACAAACAACCAAAATGGCGGCCGGTGAATTAGAAAGTGTCTGAGTGCATGTAGGATATCTGAACGGAGAATAGGAGTACTGCATCCCATCTGATCCTGCAGGTAAGTGTTTATTTGTTTACAATGACAGTCAGGATGGAATGTCAATGAGTTCAACTGTCAAGTAAAGTTGCATCATCATTATAAAAAAAAAAAACTTAGTCTTTATGTTGATGCAGGCAGACAATTGAATCTGGCCTATGTCTTTTCATGAATGTAAATGGAATTCATGTTTGATTGACAAGACAGTCAAGAAATGGAAGAAGTGGGTGTAGGTCAGATGTGTAGGTGTAGGTCAGATTAGCTAGAATCCTGTAATTGTTGCATGGCATGAGACCGGTCAAAATAGTGTATTGAAACAGCTGATCACAATCAGATCACTTGAAGGGTGGGGGATTTCTTCCTTGGGGACGACAGGCGTGATGGGTGGGTTGGCCTTACTCGTGGAGACTGGCCCCTGGATGCGTGACCTTGACCTTTGACCTTGACCCACTTTCAAGGTCAAACCTCAAAAATCCTGTTGTTGGGCATGAAACCGGTCAAAATAGTGTATTATAAACAGCTGAGGACAGACAGATCACTTGAAGGGTGGGGGGTTTCTTCCTTGGGGACGACAGGCGTGATGGGTGGGTTGGCCTTACTCGTGGAGACTGGCCCCTGGATGCGTGACCTTGACCTTTGACCTTGACCCACTTTCAAGGTCAAACCTCAAAAATCCTGTTGTTGGGCATGAAACCGGTCAAAATAGTGTATTATAAACAGCTGAGGACAGACAGATCACTTGAAGGGTGGGGGGTTTCTTCCTTGGGGACGACAGGCGTGATGGGTGGGTTGGCCTTACTCGTGGAGACTGGCCCCTGGATGCGTGACCTTGACCTTTGACCTTGACCCACTTTCAAGGTCAAACCTCAAAAACCCATGGGGGAGAAAGTGTGACTTTGACCTTGACCTGATTTTGAAGGTCAGAGAGGTCACGGGGCTTCGTTTAAGTGGTCCCGCATCCCTATCTACATCCGTGAAGAAGTTGTGGGCTCGAACGACGACGTCGGAGACTTTCGGGGGCGAGAACCGTGCTTCTGGGTTCTCGGTTTCCCTCGGTCAACTTTTCTGTGCGAGAGCGTTTCATCTGGAATTCGTCGGCGAAGGTCTCGCCTCTCCACGACTTGCGGTCTAGTGAGAGTAGCGATAACGGGGTTTTCGACGTTAAGTCGCCGCCATTCGCAGAGTGGTCAAAGTTCAGAGTTGACATTCGTGATGCCGAGACCGGTCCAAAATTCCTTGCTGACCCATGTGATATTTCGATGCTATCTGAAGCGTGAAAGAGCGTATAAAAAGTGCCATTTTCTGGCCATTCTGGATGACCTTGACCTTTGACCTTGACCTACTTTTTCAAGGTCAAGGTCACCCAACCCGTCCCAGTGGGTTCCGTCTCTCTACGACGAAGACTTTAGGAGTCGTCAATTTGTAGGGGACAAATCGCAAAACATGAGGGGGCATTAACTCCCTTTAGGGGACACTGAATCCCTTCATTTGAAATTCTTCGCTTCTACTAATTACCCTCTATGTTTTAGAAAAGGTTTCATCCTCCTATCATTTACGGTTACAAAGTAGAAGTGCTAACAATGATTTCTGCGAAAGGTCAAATAACTCCGTAAGGGGTCAAAGTTCAATTACGCAGGGTGAACTGTATTCGTTTCTCAAGAAGTACTATATGATGGACTATAAAGCTTTTCGATAAGTCTTAAGACGAAGATTTTTTTTGACGGCAGGAAAATAATAATAATAATAATAATAATAATAATAATAAACAGAACAATAACAATAGGACTTTCCACTGAAAGGTGGAAAGCCCTAATAATAACTAGTGATCCTAATTGTTCGCGAACAATTAGAGGGCTTTCCACCTGCAATGATTTTAAAAAAGACATTTAAGAATATTTAAGATGATGTACGAAACTCAAAATGACCAAGAAAATTTCATTAATAATTTTCACGATGACCTTGACCTTTGACCTTCACCTCATTTTGAAGGTCAAAGGTCATCGGTCTTAATGCAAGTGATCCCATGTCTCTATCTATATTAATGTAAAAGCTTTTAGCTTAAAAAAATGTTAATCAAGATATTCAGGGGCAATAATTTCTTTAGGGGTTTTCGGTTACTTTCGGTTAACTTATCAATGATAAAAATACTTTTAAAGACCTTGAAAATGGAAAAAAAAAATAATTTTGATGATGACTTTCACCTATGACCTTGACCTCATTTTGAAGGTCAAAGGTCATCGGTCTTAATGCAAGTGGTCTCATGTCTCTATCTATATTAATATAAAAGTTATAGGCTTAGATAATGATATTGGAGACTTTCAGGGGCAATAACTATGCTTAAGGGTTTTCGTATCCCTTTGATTATTTTTTCTTTGCAAGAGGGTTTTACTGTGAATTCATTAGCGAAGGTTTCGTGTCTCTATGACTTTCCTTTAAGTAGGAGTAGCGATAACAAGGTTTTCGACGCGAGTCTCCGAAATTCACAGAAGGGTCAAAGTTCAAAGTTGTAATGCATACTATCAAAACAAATCAAGAAGTTAATACTTACCCATATAATATTCCAACGCTATCTTAAGCAGGAAAGAGAGTATAAAAAGTGCTATTTTTTCCTCTTTTCTGATGACCTTGACCTTTGACCTAATTTTCAAGGTCAAAGGTCACCGATCCTATTCCAGTTGGTCCCATGTCTCTACGACAATCCGTGCTCAAGCTTGACATGTTTTACGAATAAATTGCAAAAGATAAAGAGGCATTAACTCCCCTTAGGGGACACTGAATCCCTTCATTTTAAATTCTTCGCTTCTACTAATTACCCTCTATGTTTTAGAAAAGGTTTCATCCTCCTATCATTTACGGTTACAAAGTAGAAGTGCTAACAATGATTTCTGCGAAAGGTCAAAAAACTCCGTAAGGGGTCAAAGTTCAATTACGCAGGGTGAACTGTATTCGTTTCTCAAGAAGTACTATATGATGGACTATAAAGTTTTTCGATAAGTCTTAAGACGAAATTTTTTTTGACGGCAGGAAAATAATAATAACTAGTGATCCTAATTGTTCGCGAACAATTAGAGGGCTTCCCACCTTCTAGCGGTTTTTCAGTAGTGTTGAAATGCTAAAAGCCCCCCCCCCACCCCATCCCACCCTCACCCCAAAAAAAAAAAAAAAAAAAAAAAAAAATTGATTTGGCTAGAAAAGAAATTCAAATTTGCCGCCTAAATTTGAGTGTTGAGGTGTGTTCAATGCTTGGTTTCGCATTAAGTACCCGTCAAATTTGAGGGAGAAAAGGGGTGTGGGTGTTGGGTAGCCAGCACATATGCACATATCAGGTAAAAGTGTAATGGGACTTGTGCAGGTGTTTGGGGTGACTTTAGACCTGTTAGATGTGATATTTGGAGGTGCAAAGAAACCGGATGTGCCATTTTCCTAGATTGTAGTAACTGCTGGTGCATGCTGGGAGTCTATACAAGCCTCATGTTGTCAGATGTTGTGAAGATGCACTGGATTTGACCGTGTGTGTTGTGGATTGTGGAATTGAATATACAGTTTGTAATGGCTCATCCTATGTGTTCTAATTCACGGAGACAATGTTTTTCAGTCATTTCACCCAAGGAGGCATGCATATACGGATTGATAGGCTTTGACAACAAACAACCAAAATGGCGGCCGGTGAATTAGAAAGTGTCTGAGTGCATGTAGGATATCTGAACGGAGAATAGGAGTACTGCATCCCATCTGATCCTGCAGGTAAGTGTTTATTTGTTTACAATGACAGTCAGGATGGAATGTCAATGAGTTCAACTGTCAAGTAAAGTTGCATCATCATTATAAAAAAAAAAAACTTAGTCTTTATGTTGATGCAGGCAGACAATTGAATCTGGCCTATGTCTTTTCATGAATGTAAATGGAATTCATGTTTGATTGACAAGACAGTCAAGAAATGGAAGAAGTGGGTGTAGGTCAGATGTGTAGGTGTAGGTCAGATTAGCTAGAATCCTGTAATTGTTGCATGGCATGAGACCGGTCAAAATAGTGTATTGAAACAGCTGATCACAATCAGATCACTTGAAGGGTGGGGGATTTCTTCCTTGGGGACGACAGGCGTGATGGGTGGGTTGGCCTTACTCGTGGAGACTGGCCCCTGGATGCGTGACCTTGACCTTTGACCTTGACCCACTTTCAAGGTCAAACCTCAAAAATCCTGTTGTTGGGCATGAAACCGGTCAAAATAGTGTATTATAAACAGCTGAGGACAGACAGATCACTTGAAGGGTGGGGGGTTTCTTCCTTGGGGACGACAGGCGTGATGGGTGGGTTGGCCTTACTCGTGGAGACTGGCCCCTGGATGCGTGACCTTGACCTTTGACCTTGACCCACTTTCAAGGTCAAACCTCAAAAATCCTGTTGTTGGGCATGAAACCGGTCAAAATAGTGTATTATAAACAGCTGAGGACAGACAGATCACTTGAAGGGTGGGGGGTTTCTTCCTTGGGGACGACAGGCGTGATGGGTGGGTTGGCCTTACTCGTGGAGACTGGCCCCTGGATGCGTGACCTTGACCTTTGACCTTGACCCACTTTCAAGGTCAAACCTCAAAAACCCATGGGGGAGAAAGTGTGACTTTGACCTTGACCTGATTTTGAAGGTCAGAGAGGTCACGGGGCTTCGTTTAAGTGGTCCCGCATCCCTATCTACATCCGTGAAGAAGTTGTGGGCTCGAACGACGACGTCGGAGACTTTCGGGGGCGAGAACCGTGCTTCTGGGTTCTCGGTTTCCCTCGGTCAACTTTTCTGTGCGAGAGCGTTTCATCTGGAATTCGTCGGCGAAGGTCTCGCCTCTCCACGACTTGCGGTCTAGTGAGAGTAGCGATAACGGGGTTTTCGACGTTAAGTCGCCGCCATTCGCAGAGTGGTCAAAGTTCAGAGTTGACATTCGTGATGCCGAGACCGGTCCAAAATTCCTTGCTGACCCATGTGATATTTCGATGCTATCTGAAGCGTGAAAGAGCGTATAAAAAGTGCCATTTTCTGGCCATTCTGGATGACCTTGACCTTTGACCTTGACCTACTTTTTCAAGGTCAAGGTCACCCAACCCGTCCCAGTGGGTTCCGTCTCTCTACGACGAAGACTTTAGGAGTCGTCAATTTGTAGGGGACAAATCGCAAAACATGAGGGGGCATTAACTCCCTTTAGGGGACACTGAATCCCTTCATTTGAAATTCTTCGCTTCTACTAATTACCCTCTATGTTTTAGAAAAGGTTTCATCCTCCTATCATTTACGGTTACAAAGTAGAAGTGCTAACAATGATTTCTGCGAAAGGTCAAATAACTCCGTAAGGGGTCAAAGTTCAATTACGCAGGGTGAACTGTATTCGTTTCTCAAGAAGTACTATATGATGGACTATAAAGCTTTTCGATAAGTCTTAAGACGAAGATTTTTTTTGACGGCAGGAAAATAATAATAATAATAATAATAATAATAATAATAAACAGAACAATAACAATAGGACTTTCCACTGAAAGGTGGAAAGCCCTAATAATAACTAGTGATCCTAATTGTTCGCGAACAATTAGAGGGCTTTCCACCTGCAATGATTTTAAAAAAGACATTTAAGAATATTTAAGATGATGTACGAAACTCAAAATGACCAAGAAAATTTCATTAATAATTTTCACGATGACCTTGACCTTTGACCTTCACCTCATTTTGAAGGTCAAAGGTCATCGGTCTTAATGCAAGTGATCCCATGTCTCTATCTATATTAATGTAAAAGCTTTTAGCTTAAAAAAATGTTAATCAAGATATTCAGGGGCAATAATTTCTTTAGGGGTTTTCGGTTACTTTCGGTTAACTTATCAATGATAAAAATACTTTTAAAGACCTTGAAAATGGAAAAAAAAAATAATTTTGATGATGACTTTCACCTATGACCTTGACCTCATTTTGAAGGTCAAAGGTCATCGGTCTTAATGCAAGTGGTCTCATGTCTCTATCTATATTAATATAAAAGTTATAGGCTTAGATAATGATATTGGAGACTTTCAGGGGCAATAACTATGCTTAAGGGTTTTCGTATCCCTTTGATTATTTTTTCTTTGCAAGAGGGTTTTACTGTGAATTCATTAGCGAAGGTTTCGTGTCTCTATGACTTTCCTTTAAGTAGGAGTAGCGATAACAAGGTTTTCGACGCGAGTCTCCGAAATTCACAGAAGGGTCAAAGTTCAAAGTTGTAATGCATACTATCAAAACAAATCAAGAAGTTAATACTTACCCATATAATATTCCAACGCTATCTTAAGCAGGAAAGAGAGTATAAAAAGTGCTATTTTTTCCTCTTTTCTGATGACCTTGACCTTTGACCTAATTTTCAAGGTCAAAGGTCACCGATCCTATTCCAGTTGGTCCCATGTCTCTACGACAATCCGTGCTCAAGCTTGACATGTTTTACGAATAAATTGCAAAAGATAAAGAGGCATTAACTCCCCTTAGGGGACACTGAATCCCTTCATTTTAAATTCTTCGCTTCTACTAATTACCCTCTATGTTTTAGAAAAGGTTTCATCCTCCTATCATTTACGGTTACAAAGTAGAAGTGCTAACAATGATTTCTGCGAAAGGTCAAAAAACTCCGTAAGGGGTCAAAGTTCAATTACGCAGGGTGAACTGTATTCGTTTCTCAAGAAGTACTATATGATGGACTATAAAGTTTTTCGATAAGTCTTAAGACGAAATTTTTTTTGACGGCAGGAAAATAATAATAACTAGTGATCCTAATTGTTCGCGAACAATTAGAGGGCTTCCCACCTTCTAGCGGTTTTTCAGTAGTGTTGAAATGCTAAAAGCCCCCCCCCCACCCCATCCCACCCTCACCCCAAAAAAAAAAAAAAAAAAAAAAAAAAATTGATTTGGCTAGAAAAGAAATTCAAATTTGCCGCCTAAATTTGAGTGTTGAGGTGTGTTCAATGCTTGGTTTCGCATTAAGTACCCGTCAAATTTGAGGGAGAAAAGGGGTGTGGGTGTTGGGTAGCCAGCACATATGCACATATCAGGTAAAAGTGTAATGGGACTTGTGCAGGTGTTTGGGGTGACTTTAGACCTGTTAGATGTGATATTTGGAGGTGCAAAGAAACCGGATGTGCCATTTTCCTAGATTGTAGTAACTGCTGGTGCATGCTGGGAGTCTATACAAGCCTCATGTTGTCAGATGTTGTGAAGATGCACTGGATTTGACCGTGTGTGTTGTGGATTGTGGAATTGAATATACAGTTTGTAATGGCTCATCCTATGTGTTCTAATTCACGGAGACAATGTTTTTCAGTCATTTCACCCAAGGAGGCATGCATATACGGATTGATAGGCTTTGACAACAAACAACCAAAATGGCGGCCGGTGAATTAGAAAGTGTCTGAGTGCATGTAGGATATCTGAACGGAGAATAGGAGTACTGCATCCCATCTGATCCTGCAGGTAAGTGTTTATTTGTTTACAATGACAGTCAGGATGGAATGTCAATGAGTTCAACTGTCAAGTAAAGTTGCATCATCATTATAAAAAAAAACAACTTAGTCTTTATGTTGATGCAGGCAGACAATTGAATCTGGCCTATGTCTTTTCATGAATGTAAATGGAATTCATGTTTGATTGACAAGACAGTCAAGAAATGGAAGAAGTGGGTGTAGGTCAGATGTGTAGGTGTAGGTCAGATTAGCTAGAATCCTGTAATTGTTGCATGGCATGAGACCGGTCAAAATAGTGTATTGAAACAGCTGATCACAATCAGATCACTTGAAGGGTGGGGGATTTCTTCCTTGGGGACGACAGGCGTGATGGGTGGGTTGGCCTTACTCGTGGAGACTGGCCCCTGGATGCGTGACCTTGACCTTTGACCTTGACCCACTTTCAAGGTCAAACCTCAAAAATCCTGTTGTTGGGCATGAAACCGGTCAA
Organism: Ostrea edulis; assembly: GCF_947568905.1. NCBI lineage: Eukaryota > Metazoa > Mollusca > Bivalvia > Ostreida > Ostreidae > Ostrea > Ostrea edulis. The sequence goes on from NC_079171.1 coordinate 24,570,906, forward strand.
AATAGTGTATTATAAACAGCTGAGGACAGACAGATCACTTGAAGGGTGGGGGGTTTCTTCCTTGGGGACGACAGGCGTGATGGGTGGGTTGGCCTTACTCGTGGAGACTGGCCCCTGGATGCGTGACCTTGACCTTTGACCTTGACCCACTTTCAAGGTCAAACCTCAAAAATCCTGTTGTTGGGCATGAAACCGGTCAAAATAGTGTATTATAAACAGCTGAGGACAGACAGATCACTTGAAGGGTGGGGGGTTTCTTCCTTGGGGACGACAGGCGTGATGGGTGGGTTGGCCTTACTCGTGGAGACTGGCCCCTGGATGCGTGACCTTGACCTTTGACCTTGACCCACTTTCAAGGTCAAACCTCAAAAACCCATGGGGGAGAAAGTGTGACTTTGACCTTGACCTGATTTTGAAGGTCAGAGAGGTCACGGGGCTTCGTTTAAGTGGTCCCGCATCCCTATCTACATCCGTGAAGAAGTTGTGGGCTCGAACGACGACGTCGGAGACTTTCGGGGGCGAGAACCGTGCTTCTGGGTTCTCGGTTTCCCTCGGTCAACTTTTCTGTGCGAGAGCGTTTCATCTGGAATTCATCGGCGAAGGTCTCGCCTCTCCACGACTTGCGGTCTAGTGAGAGTAGCGATAACGGGGTTTTCGACGTTAAGTCGCCGCCATTCGCAGAGTGGTCAAAGTTCAGAGTTGACATTCGTGATGCCGAGACCGGTCCAAAATTCCTTGCTGACCCATGTGATATTTCGATGCTATCTGAAGCGTGAAAGAGCGTATAAAAAGTGCCATTTTCTGGCCATTCTGGATGACCTTGACCTTTGACCTTGACCTACTTTTTCAAGGTCAAGGTCACCCAACCCGTCCCAGTGGGTTCCGTCTCTCTACGACGAAGACTTTAGGAGTCGTCAATTTGTAGGGGACAAATCGCAAAACATGAGGGGGCATTAACTCCCTTTAGGGGACACTGAATCCCTTCATTTGAAATTCTTCGCTTCTACTAATTACCCTCTATGTTTTAGAAAAGGTTTCATCCTCCTATCATTTACGGTTACAAAGTAGAAGTGCTAACAATGATTTCTGCGAAAGGTCAAATAACTCCGTAAGGGGTCAAAGTTCAATTACGCAGGGTGAACTGTATTCGTTTCTCAAGAAGTACTATATGATGGACTATAAAGCTTTTCGATAAGTCTTAAGACGAAGATTTTTTTTGACGGCAGGAAAATAATAATAATAATAATAATAATAATAATAATAAACAGAACAATAACAATAGGACTTTCCACTGAAAGGTGGAAAGCCCTAATAATAACTAGTGATCCTAATTGTTCGCGAACAATTAGAGGGCTTTCCACCTGCAATGATTTTAAAAAAGACATTTAAGAATATTTAAGATGATGTACGAAACTCAAAATGACCAAGAAAATTTCATTAATAATTTTCACGATGACCTTGACCTTTGACCTTCACCTCATTTTGAAGGTCAAAGGTCATCGGTCTTAATGCAAGTGATCCCATGTCTCTATCTATATTAATGTAAAAGCTTTTAGCTTAAAAAAATGTTAATCAAGATATTCAGGGGCAATAATTTCTTTAGGGGTTTTCGGTTACTTTCGGTTAACTTATCAATGATAAAAATACTTTTAAAGACCTTGAAAATGGAAAAAAAAAATAATTTTGATGATGACTTTCACCTATGACCTTGACCTCATTTTGAAGGTCAAAGGTCATCGGTCTTAATGCAAGTGGTCTCATGTCTCTATCTATATTAATATAAAAGTTATAGGCTTAGATAATGATATTGGAGACTTTCAGGGGCAATAACTATGCTTAAGGGTTTTCGTATCCCTTTGATTATTTTTTCTTTGCAAGAGGGTTTTACTGTGAATTCATTAGCGAAGGTTTCGTGTCTCTATGACTTTCCTTTAAGTAGGAGTAGCGATAACAAGGTTTTCGACGCGAGTCTCCGAAATTCACAGAAGGGTCAAAGTTCAAAGTTGTAATGCATACTATCAAAACAAATCAAGAAGTTAATACTTACCCATATAATATTCCAACGCTATCTTAAGCAGGAAAGAGAGTATAAAAAGTGCTATTTTTTCCTCTTTTCTGATGACCTTGACCTTTGACCTAATTTTCAAGGTCAAAGGTCACCGATCCTATTCCAGTTGGTCCCATGTCTCTACGACAATCCGTGCTCAAGCTTGACATGTTTTACGAATAAATTGCAAAAGATAAAGAGGCATTAACTCCCCTTAGGGGACACTGAATCCCTTCATTTTAAATTCTTCGCTTCTACTAATTACCCTCTATGTTTTAGAAAAGGTTTCATCCTCCTATCATTTACGGTTACAAAGTAGAAGTGCTAACAATGATTTCTGCGAAAGGTCAAAAAACTCCGTAAGGGGTCAAAGTTCAATTACGCAGGGTGAACTGTATTCGTTTCTCAAGAAGTACTATATGATGGACTATAAAGTTTTTCGATAAGTCTTAAGACGAAATTTTTTTTGACGGCAGGAAAATAATAATAACTAGTGATCCTAATTGTTCGCGAACAATTAGAGGGCTTCCCACCTTCTAGCGGTTTTTCAGTAGTGTTGAAATGCTAAAAGCCCCCCCCCCTACCCCATCCCACCCTCACCCCAAAAAAAAAAAAAAAAAAAAAAAAAATTGATTTGGCTAGAAAAGAAATTCAAATTTGCCGCCTAAATTTGAGTGTTGAGGTGTGTTCAATGCTTGGTTTCGCATTAAGTACCCGTCAAATTTGAGGGAGAAAAGGGGTGTGGGTGTTGGGTAGCCAGCACATATGCACATATCAGGTAAAAGTGTAATGGGACTTGTGCAGGTGTTTGGGGTGACTTTAGACCTGTTAGATGTGATATTTGGAGGTGCAAAGAAACCGGATGTGCCATTTTCCTAGATTGTAGTAACTGCTGGTGCATGCTGGGAGTCTATACAAGCCTCATGTTGTCAGATGTTGTGAAGATGCACTGGATTTGACCGTGTGTGTTGTGGATTGTGGAATTGAATATACAGTTTGTAATGGCTCATCCTATGTGTTCTAATTCACGGAGACAATGTTTTTCAGTCATTTCACCCAAGGAGGCATGCATATACGGATTGATAGGCTTTGACAACAAACAACCAAAATGGCGGCCGGTGAATTAGAAAGTGTCTGAGTGCATGTAGGATATCTGAACGGAGAATAGGAGTACTGCATCCCATCTGATCCTGCAGGTAAGTGTTTATTTGTTTACAATGACAGTCAGGATGGAATGTCAATGAGTTCAACTGTCAAGTAAAGTTGCATCATCATTATAAAAAAAAACAACTTAGTCTTTATGTTGATGCAGGCAGACAATTGAATCTGGCCTATGTCTTTTCATGAATGTAAATGGAATTCATGTTTGATTGACAAGACAGTCAAGAAATGGAAGAAGTGGGTGTAGGTCAGATGTGTAGGTGTAGGTCAGATTAGCTAGAATCCTGTAATTGTTGCATGGCATGAGACCGGTCAAAATAGTGTATTGAAACAGCTGATCACAATCAGATCACTTGAAGGGTGGGGGATTTCTTCCTTGGGGACGACAGGCGTGATGGGTGGGTTGGCCTTACTCGTGGAGACTGGCCCCTGGATGCGTGACCTTGACCTTTGACCTTGACCCACTTTCAAGGTCAAACCTCAAAAATCCTGTTGTTGGGCATGAAACCGGTCAAAATAGTGTATTATAAACAGCTGAGGACAGACAGATCACTTGAAGGGTGGGGGGTTTCTTCCTTGGGGACGACAGGCGTGATGGGTGGGTTGGCCTTACTCGTGGAGACTGGCCCCTGGATGCGTGACCTTGACCTTTGACCTTGACCCACTTTCAAGGTCAAACCTCAAAAATCCTGTTGTTGGGCATGAAACCGGTCAAAATAGTGTATTATAAACAGCTGAGGACAGACAGATCACTTGAAGGGTGGGGGGTTTCTTCCTTGGGGACGACAGGCGTGATGGGTGGGTTGGCCTTACTCGTGGAGACTGGCCCCTGGATGCGTGACCTTGACCTTTGACCTTGACCCACTTTCAAGGTCAAACCTCAAAAACCCATGGGGGAGAAAGTGTGACTTTGACCTTGACCTGATTTTGAAGGTCAGAGAGGTCACGGGGCTTCGTTTAAGTGGTCCCGCATCCCTATCTACATCCGTGAAGAAGTTGTGGGCTCGAACGACGACGTCGGAGACTTTCGGGGGCGAGAACCGTGCTTCTGGGTTCTCGGTTTCCCTCGGTCAACTTTTCTGTGCGAGAGCGTTTCATCTGGAATTCATCGGCGAAGGTCTCGCCTCTCCACGACTTGCGGTCTAGTGAGAGTAGCGATAACGGGGTTTTCGACGTTAAGTCGCCGCCATTCGCAGAGTGGTCAAAGTTCAGAGTTGACATTCGTGATGCCGAGACCGGTCCAAAATTCCTTGCTGACCCATGTGATATTTCGATGCTATCTGAAGCGTGAAAGAGCGTATAAAAAGTGCCATTTTCTGGCCATTCTGGATGACCTTGACCTTTGACCTTGACCTACTTTTTCAAGGTCAAGGTCACCCAACCCGTCCCAGTGGGTTCCGTCTCTCTACGACGAAGACTTTAGGAGTCGTCAATTTGTAGGGGACAAATCGCAAAACATGAGGGGGCATTAACTCCCTTTAGGGGACACTGAATCCCTTCATTTGAAATTCTTCGCTTCTACTAATTACCCTCTATGTTTTAGAAAAGGTTTCATCCTCCTATCATTTACGGTTACAAAGTAGAAGTGCTAACAATGATTTCTGCGAAAGGTCAAATAACTCCGTAAGGGGTCAAAGTTCAATTACGCAGGGTGAACTGTATTCGTTTCTCAAGAAGTACTATATGATGGACTATAAAGCTTTTCGATAAGTCTTAAGACGAAGATTTTTTTTGACGGCAGGAAAATAATAATAATAATAATAATAATAATAATAAACAGAACAATAACAATAGGACTTTCCACTGAAAGGTGGAAAGCCCTAATAATAACTAGTGATCCTAATTGTTCGCGAACAATTAGAGGGCTTTCCACCTGCAATGATTTTAAAAAAGACATTTAAGAATATTTAAGATGATGTACGAAACTCAAAATGACCAAGAAAATTTCATTAATAATTTTCACGATGACCTTGACCTTTGACCTTCACCTCATTTTGAAGGTCAAAGGTCATCGGTCTTAATGCAAGTGATCCCATGTCTCTATCTATATTAATGTAAAAGCTTTTAGCTTAAAAAAATGTTAATCAAGATATTCAGGGGCAATAATTTCTTTAGGGGTTTTCGGTTACTTTCGGTTAACTTATCAATGATAAAAATACTTTTAAAGACCTTGAAAATGGAAAAAAAAAAAAATTTTGATGATGACTTTCACCTATGACCTTGACCTCATTTTGAAGGTCAAAGGTCATCGGTCTTAATGCAAGTGGTCTCATGTCTCTATCTATATTAATATAAAAGTTATAGGCTTAGATAATGATATTGGAGACTTTCAGGGGCAATAACTATGCTTAAGGGTTTTCGTATCCCTTTGATTATTTTTTCTTTGCAAGAGGGTTTTACTGTGAATTCATTAGCGAAGGTTTCGTGTCTCTATGACTTTCCTTTAAGTAGGAGTAGCGATAACAAGGTTTTCGACGCGAGTCTCCGAAATTCACAGAAGGGTCAAAGTTCAAAGTTGTAATGCATACTATCAAAACCAATCAAGAAGTCAATACTTACCCATATAATATTTCAACGCTATCTTAAGCAGGAAAGAGAGTATAAAAAGTGCTATTTTTTCCTCTTTTCTGATGACCTTGACCTTTGACCTCGACCTAATTTTCAAGGCCAAAGGTCACCGATCCTATTCTAGTTGGTCCCATGTCTCTACGACAAACCGTGCTCAAGCTCGACATGTTTTACGAATAAATCGCAAAACATAAAGAGGCATTAACTCCCCTTAGGGGACACCGAACCCCTTCATTTGAAATTCTTCGCTTCTACTAATTACCCTCTATGTTTTAGAAAAGGTTTCATCCTCCTATCATTTACGGTTACAAAGTAGAAGTGCTAACAATGATTTCTGCGAAAGGTCAAATAACTCCGTAAGGGGTCAAAGTTCAATTACGCAGGGTGAACTGTATTCGTTTCTCAAGAAGTACTATATGATGGACTATAAAGTTTTTCGATAAGTCTTAAGACGAAGATTTTTTTTGACGGCAGGAAAATAATAATAATAATAATAATAATAATAAACAGAACAATAACAATAGGACTTTCCACTGAAAGGTGGAAAGCCCTAATAAACAGAACAATAACAATAGGACTTTCCACAGAAAGGTGGAAAGCCCTAATAACTAGACACGATCTCGTTGTGAGCAACGAGTAGGTCTTCCGTCCGATTTGTTGATGCACTCGGAGTTAAAAAAAGAAAAAAGACAAATGAGTCCCAATTTAGTTTCCGACTTTAAGATACTTTAGATATAATCAATTTTTCATATCATAAGCTTCTGAAGCAAAGTTGCGGTGAAATTCGTTTGAAATTCGACTCTCCAGGCGAGCCATAAGGCCCGCGGGCCTATTTCTTGATGTCATTTGTTAGCCCTCTATAGACTCAACAACTTTGGTTCTATATGTCTTTACAAAATATTTACCTGTAAAAAGTTATTGAGATCGACCGATATTGACTAAAAATCGACTCTACAGGCGAGCCATTAGGACCATAGGCCTATTTCTTGATATCAATGGATAGATCTCGATAAACTGAACAACTTTTGTTCAATATGTCCTTACAAAATATTTACCAGTTACAAGTGTTTGAAATCGACTGATATCGACAAAAATCGACTCTACAGGCGAGCCATGAGGCCCACAGACCCATTTTTTGATATTGATCGATAGGTTATGACACATTGAACAACTTTTGTTCAATAATGCTTTTCAAAAAATATGTCGTTTTAAAGATATGAGGCGTCAAATATTTAGGATTTTGGCCCTTAAAATCTCTAATTACGTAACATATGACCTACTTTTTGATTTGATAAGATCAAGCTCGTTGAGATGAACATTTCCGCTTCTACAACTTATTATAAAATATTAATAGTTTCGGAGATATTCTCAAAAACATTTGGACCCTTCTGAACCCCTAATTTAAAGGGCCAGCCCGTTTTGCTTGATATCGTAAGAAAGGCCTTGTCATTTGAAACATTTTTTGCTCAACAAGTATTTAGAAATTCTTTACCGTTCTCGAGTTATCTCTACAAGAAATATTTCGGGGCCAAACTGTAGCTCCCTAACGGGGCCACATCGGGAAAAAACGAAATGTACATATTGTTTAGATTATCATTCTGAACAACTTTTGTTCAATAATGCTTTTCAAAATATTTGTCATTTTCAAGATATGAGGCGTCAATTATTTATGATTTTGGCCCTTAAAATCCCTTATTACGTAACATATGACCTACTTTTTGATTTGATAAGAACAAGCTCGTTTAGATGAACATTTCCGCTTCAATGACTTATTACAAAATATTAATAGTTTCTGAGATATTCTCATCAACCTTTGGACCCTTCTGGGCCCCTAATTTAAAGGATCAGCCCCTTTTGCTTGATATCGTAAGAAAGGTCATGACATTTCAAACATTTTTTGCTCAACAAGTATTTAGAAATTCTTTACCGTTCTCGAGTTATCTCTACAAGAAATATTTAGGGGCCAAACTGTAGCTCCCTAACGGGGCCACATAGGGAAAAAACGAAATGTACATATTGTTTAGATTATCATTCTGAACAACTTTTGTTCAATAATGCTTTTCAAAATATTTGTCGTTTTCAAGATATGAGACGTCAATTATTTATGATTTTGGCCCTTAAAATCCCTTATTACGTAACATATGACCTAAATTTTTATATGAATAGATTTGGATTGTTGAGATGAACATTTTTTGTTCTTTGACTTATACCAAAATATTAACGATTTTTGAGATATTTGATCTAGACTTTGAGCCTTTCTAGATCCCTAATTGAAGGGGCTAGCCCCTAAATCTTGATATTTTCGAAAAGATCTCGTAAATGTGCACAACTTTTGTTCTACATGTCTTAACAAAATATTTGCAAGAAAAAAGATATTGGAGATCAAAGGTCAAAAATCGCCGAAATCGGCGAAAATTTTTGGCATCCATTTTTTCAGGTCCAGGCGAGCGTTTAGGCAAATCGCCTCCGGTAAAATCGAATCCCCCACAAATCTTCTAAAATGTTTACTCTATCTTGTGTAGAAATTTCAAGACTCTAGCTTCAAAACTAACGGAGGAGATGCGTGGACAACAAGGCCCTTCAAAAAGTCACTAAAAGAGAGATAACTCCTGACCGGAAGTGACGTCAAGCACGAAATTTTGCAAACGAAGTCTCGTCACCAAAAGACATCTTTCCTGAAAAATTCGTGAAAATCGATCGAGAAATGGCTGAGAAAAACGCGTGTACTACCAAGGAAAATAATAATAATAATAATAACTAGACACGATCTCGTTGTGAGCAACGAGTAGGTCTTCCGTCCGATTTGTTGATGCACTCGGAGTTAAAAAAAGAAAAAAGACAAATGAGTCACAATTTAGTTTCCGACTTTAAGATACTTTAGATATAATCAATTTTTCATATCATAAGCTTCTGAAGCAAAGTTGCGGTGAAATTCGTTTGAAATTCGACTCTCCAGGCGAGCCATAAGGCCTATTTCTTGATGTCATTTGTTAGCCCTCTATAGACTCAACAACTTTGGTTCTATATGTCTTTACAAAATATTTACCTGTAAAAAGTTATTGAGATCGACCGATATCGAAAAAAATCGACTCTACAGGCGAGCCATTAGGACCATAGGCCTATTTCTTGATATCAATCGATAGATCTCGATAAACTGAACAACTTTTGTTCAATATGTCCTTACAAAATATTTACCAGTTACAAGTTTTTGAAATTGACTGATATCGACAAAAATCGACTCTACAGGCGAGCCATGAGGCCCACAGACCCATTTTTTGATATTGATCGATAGGTTATGACACATTGAACAACTTTTGTTCAATAATGCTTTTCAAAAAATATGTCGTTTTAAAGATATGAGGTATCAAATATTTAGGATTTTGGCCCTTAAAATCTCTAATTACGTAACATATGACCTACTTTTTGATTTGATAAGATCAAGCTCGTTGAGATGAACATTTCCGCTTCTACAACTTATTATAAAATATTAATAGTTTCGGAGATATTCTCAAAAACATTTGGACCCTTCTGAACCCCTAATTTAAAGGGCCAGCCCGTTTTGCTTGATATCGTAAGAAAGGCCTTGTCATTTGAAACATTTTTTGCTCAACAAGTATTTAGAAATTCTTTACCGTTCTCGAGTTATCTCTACAAGAAATATTTAGGGGCCAAACTGTAGCTCCCTAACGGGGCCACATAGGGAAAAAACGAAATGTACATATTGTTTAGATTATCATTCTGAACAACTTTTGTTCAATAATGCTTTTCAAAATATTTGTCGTTTTCAAGATATGAGACGTCAATTATTTATGATTTTGGCCCTTAAAATCCCTTATTACGTAACATATGACCTACTTTTTGATTTGATAAGAACAAGCTCGTTTAGATGAACATTTCCGCTTCAATGACTTATTACAAAATATTAATAGTTTCTGAGATATTCTCATCAACCTTTGGACCCTTCTGGGCCCCTAATTTAAAGGGTCAGCCCCTTTTGCTTGATATCGTAAGAAAGGTCATGACATTTCAAACATTTTTTGTTCAACAAGTATTTAGAAATTCTTTACCGTTCTCGAGTTATTTCTAGAAGTAATTTTTAGGGGCCAAACTGTAGCTCCCTAACGGGGCCACATAGGGTAATAACGAAATATGCATATTGTTCAGATCATCATTCTGAACAACTTTTGTTCTTTATTGCTTTTCAAAATATTTGTCGTTTTCGAGATACAAGGGGTAAAAATTTTATGGTTTTGGCCCTTAAAATCCCTTATTACGTAACATATGACCTAAATTTTTATATGAATAGATTTGGATTGTTGAGATGAACATTTTTTGTTCTTTGACTTATACCAAAATATTAACGATTTTTGAGATATTTGATCTAGACTTTGAGCCCTTGTAGATCCCTAATTGAAGGGGAGATAACTCCTGACCGGAAGTGACGTCAAGCACGAAATTTTGCAAGCAAAGTCTCGTTACCAAAAGACATCTTTCCTGAAAATTTCGTGAAAATCGATCGAAAAATGGCTGAGAAAAACGCGTGTACTACCAAGGAAAATAATAATAATAATAATGAAGAAGAAGAACGCGAACAATAATAGTAAGGTCTTCCGCAGGAGACGGAAGACCTTAACGAAGAAGAAGAACGCGAACAATAATAGTAAGGTCTTCCGCAGGAGACGGAAGACCTTAATAAGAAACGGAGCAAAAACAATATGTTTCCGACACTTTGTGTTCGGAGACATAATAAGAATAATAAGAAACGGAGCAAAAACAATATGTCTCCGACACTTTGTGTTCGGAGACATAATAAGAAACAGGGTAAAAACAATATGTTCCCAAACTTTGTTTGGGGAACATAAAAAGTGTATCGAAATTATTTTTTATAAAAAGATTGTAAACTGAATTTTGATTAGACCTGTTGATGAGCGATCTCTACATATTATTGTAATAAAAATCAGACTTACTGCAAGGGACCATTCGAACCCTGTCTTCGAGGAGTGTTCCATTCTGACACGTGATTTGTGATACCAGAAAGTTTCCAATATGCTGCTGGTAGTTACATGTAACAACAAAATCCACGTGTAGCACTTTGCCTACCTCGCTGTAATTTCCGTTAAGACAATGAACAGAGTCCAAACACGATGCTATCTCGTTTCCATCGCTAGGTCCCCCGTCAATATAGACAGATGTCTTAATCATGTCGCATCCAACAACAAGTCTTAAATGAATCGGGTCACCTTGGCACACTCCTTCATCGAAGGCTGTTTTGTTTATGATAATAGTTGATGATAACCCTAAAATGTCGACATCAACTGATGAGTATTCCCGAATATCACCTATATGATGACGGGTTTAGTGGTGGTTTTCAATCGAACAGAAGACAACTTCAATTCCTCAAAAGTATCTAATGTGCATTTGAAATGTATTTACCTATGCGTTGATACATAATTTCATTGCTGTATATATTTTTATGAGACGAAGAAGTCGGTTAATGACATATTACTCGACTGTTCGCATAATGGAAAACGAAAGTAAATTCATAATCTCAATACACATGTTACTGCTTGTTCAATTTAGATCATTTCCATCGCGAAAAAAATATGTATAACATACCTGGATTGATTAGTAGTAGTATTAAGTAAAGTTTCCTTAGGGTATAGTGAACTATACATGAATTCCTGGAGATAGCGAGCAGCATTGTCTTGCTACTTTGTGAAAAATATACCTTACAATTGATCAAGCTTATACGAGACTATCTGTATCGATATTTATTTTTTTTTGGCATTTAAAATGATCAAAGTAAAATATAAACTTGAACCGTCAAAACAACTGGTGAAGACGTGTTAATGTGAAGTCCGATTTTATGTTCTATAAACAAAATTTAAGGAAGTTAGCTCCTCCGCTTTTGCAATCTCTACCCAGAGTTATCGTTCCCTATGGAAAGCCGTAGGGTACCCCCACATTATTATTATTTTTCCTTATATAAAATACCAAAATTATAATCTCTTCCAAAAATAAAATTTTCCCCCTATTTGCCGATATTATTATTATATCGCAGCGATAATAATAATCTGTCCCGATTCTCAAATACCAAATTATAATTTCATCCCCAAAAGAAAAATATTCTTAATTTATGACATTATTATAATTATAAATACTGCCGCAATAATAATAAAAACTGACCCGATTTAAAGTCACACTTTATCTTTATAAATATAATATTTCCACTACAATAATAATTACTGAACATCGCCAACAAACAATAATTATCTTTTTTTATTTGAACGCTACAAAATATAATCTGTACTGACAATAATAATTCTGGACCAGCCAAAAAGACAAGATTATTATTGTTGGTGGAAAAGATTTGGACGCTTGAAACAGAAAACGTTTGTCTGACTCGGATTCACAATAATAATCTCCGACTTCAGATTGGCAGATATTATATGAAGCGTGAAGGCAGATATTATTTCATGCGTGACTGTGCAAGCGGTTGGTCGAGAGGGAAATCACGTGACGTAGTTTCACTTTGACTTGGAAATGATTGTTTGTCCAAAAGGTATCCTGGTATGTGTTTCTTTTGGAGGATGATAAATGTGAATAATTCAATGAATAAATCTTTGTTGGAACTGGAGTATAACATTAATTTTATATCTTTGTGACATGATAGATAGAAAGGGAATTTTATCAAACACACTGGCCAGCTGCACAGGCAGTTTTTTTTTCGTAACACAGGCCACTACAGGGCTTAATTACGCAAAATGATATAGGGCTCACGGCGGGTGTGACCGGTCGACAGGGGATGCTTACTCCTTCTAGGCACCTGGTCCCACCCCTGGTATATCCAGGGGTCCGTGTTTGCCCAACTTTCTATTTTGTGTTGCTTACAGGAGTTACGAGATTGATCACTGTTCGTTATCTTCACCTTTCATGGATCTCTTTAATCTGTGTTTTATGTTGATTTCTTAATGTACTGAATAGGGTGTCATCACATGAGGTGTCCATTTCTGGTACAGGAACAACCCTATCCGGGGAGTGGGCGTGTCAGTACTAAGTAGCACCTCCACCGCTAAATCCCACATCATTTTGTATACATGACCATTATGGCACGCCAAATTCACAAAAATGAGCTAAGCATATAGTTTCACAGTTGATAAACTAGGTTTATCGACTGTAAACTATAGTTTACGAACTGTAAACTATAGTTAACGATTCGTTAACTATAGTTTTCATCCGTTAAACTATATTTAACGGTTGTAAACTATAGTTTACAAATGCTAATCCAAGTTTATCTGTCTTTAAATAAACGTTAACAATAGATTTTGCTGATAAATACATATTCACATTTGTAAACTATAATTTACATTCGTTAACTATAGTTCACAATTGTTAATCCTAGTTTCAGAAATTGTGATACTATATTTATTAGATAAACTATGACTTGTAAACCGTAGTTTACAATCGTGAAACCGTATTTATCAGATAAACTATGTTTTGCAATCGCTAATGATCGTTTTCATTGTTAATTATAGTTCACGCTTGTGAAACATAGATTATCTGTTAACTATGGTTTACTGATGTGAAATATAGATTAACGTCGTTAACTATAGTTTACGGTCCGTAAACTATAGTTTATCAACTGTGAAACTATGTTTAGCTCATTTTTGTGAATTTGGCGTGCCATAGACCATCCTTCTGCTTAGATAATTCACAAAGGTGGTACTAAGTACACATACGTCATGTAGTTAATTGTTTCCCAGCTATTCACAAAACCATCCAAGGGTGCATACAATGTATAATTAAGGAGGTACCTTACATCGTCATAATGACTGATTTTCCTTTTAAAACATGGATGAAAAAAATCAGTATCAGCAACATTCATCTATTCCTTTTTGGTACTACCTAACCAAGTAGCTCAGTAGGTTAGCAAACTGACTGCTGAGCTGTAGGTTGTGCGTTCGAGTCCCCAGATTTCTACTAAAACTGCATTTTTGACATTAAAATGAAGTAAATTTGAAAATTTTCAATTTCAAAATATTGTTGTACATATCCTTAGGATTACAAGGAGAAAGCTTACCAAATGAAATTGTGTAAAGCTCCACATTTAAAATATTTCAAGGATTAAAAAAACACCCCCAGAAAATGTGAATACATGAAAATGTATCTGATTAGTTAAATACATAAAACTATGGAACAGAAATCAGCTGGCAATAAAAACAAGTGTACAAAGTCATGGACACAAATGTATATTCGACAACATCTTATGATGTTAAAGAATCATCAAATCCATCATGCACTCCCTCAGATATATGTAGAGATGATGAGCAGAGGTCCAGTCTCTCAAGGTGTCAGGCAAAGGCAGATCGTGCTGATGCAAAATAGATGTTGCCACACATGTAAAATCTTCATCAATATCTTGGAAATTGTTTAAATACGAGTCTCTGTAAATGAGGCGCTGTATTTTGTTGAACTGCATAGAAGTATTGTGAAGCACCTAAAATAGAAAAAAAATATATTATAATTGTACAATGAATCTCTAGACATATTCAACATACCCAGTATATAAATTGAACAAGAGGCCCACAGGCCTAAATTTATCGGTCACCTGAGTACTAGTGAAAAATTATCACTACTCCCAAGGGCTATGGAATCTAGAAATAATTTCCTGTTCTGAAATTTAATCTAAATTTTAACATTCAGCAAAAGTATAAAACAAGATGTGTTCTTACAACTTCAATGCCCTCAAAAGTGCACACATTGATGAAAGGCTTCTAATAATACAAGAGATGTTTGTAAAACACATATGCCCCCAGGGTGCAAAATTGAAAAGAGTTATACACACACATCATTTAATTGATAGTAGTATCATCAATGCAAAATATTGAGCGGACAATATCTTCCTATGTCAAGAGTGGATTGACCATGTGACCTCAAAATCAATAGGGGTCATCTTCTTCTGAAGATATACCAGTGTACCAAGTTTGATGTCTGTTAAGCAAAGGGTTCTCTAAACATTAAGTGGTCAGTGTATTCCTATGTCCAGTTTGACCTTTGACCATTTGACCTCAAAATCAAAAGGGGTCATCTACTCCTTAGGATGTACCAGTGTACCAAGTTTGATGTCTGTCAAGCAAAGGGTTCTCAAGATATTGAGCAAACAGTATATTCCTATGTCCAGAGTAGATTGACCTTTGACCTGAAAAACAATATGGGTCCTCTTCTCATAACCAACCCACATATGAAATATCATTATGATCAAGTGAATGGTTCGCAAGATATTGAGCAGACAACATGTGGTCTACCGACCGAATGACAGGTGCAAAGCAAAATACCCCTCTTCTTTGAAGGGGGGCATAATAGGTATATCAACATTAAAAGATTATACTAATTTGGACCCATCCTAGAGTCAAAACCCTGGGTTGTGAAATTCACCATTTTTTGTACATCTTTTTCTGCTATTCCTTGGTATAAATGCATTTAGATTTTCTACAGTATCAGCAAACTTGCACATAAACACTATATTCTAAGTTTGGCCCCACCCTGGGGTCAGAACCCCTACCCCAGGGACCATGAAATTTACAATTGTGGTAAAGACTTCCTGCTGCACATCTTGATGCATTAATTTTTCCTAAACGTGCGGTTCTAGAGAAGAAGATTTTTGAAAATGGGTCAATTTTGGACAGTTTTTGCCCCACCTCTAAGGTCCTAGGGGTGCAGGAATCCTAAAATTTACAATTTATGTCCCCCTTGTCCAAAAGATGCTTCATACTAAATTTGAAAAGAATTGGACTGGTAGTTATCAAGAAGAAGTTAAAAATGTTCAATTGTTAACACATGACAGCGGACGACAACCAATTTAGTATCAGGGGTCCGTGTTTGCCCAACTTTCTAATTTGTATTACTTATATGAGTTATGAGATTGATCACTGTTCGTTCATCACCTTTCATTGTAATTCCAACCTAAGGGTCATGACATAACCTAACTTCAATTCACATACTGTATACCAACTTCTATTCATGACGATTAGTTGACAATTTAGCAATTTACAACTGGTTCTCTGTGACCAATATTCGCGACCAAGATAATCTTAAACAAATACAAAATACATTAATGATAAAGTTCTCGCAAACTTCACGAAAATTTCTCACATGCAAATAAAAGTTGGTTTACAGTATCATGGGTATGCCTCAATATCAATATGACAAACATGACCTTGCTATTTTGGAAAAGAACCTTTTTAAAAGATATTCCTTTCTGAATGCATAAACCTACTTCATGGGCCACAATTCGACTAAACTTGAATCTACACTATGTCGTCAAGCTTTCATGAACATTTCAACTTGTCTAGCCAGTGGTTCTCAAGATAAAGATTTTTAAATGACCCCACCTATTTTTGCCTTTTCTTGATTATCTCCCCTTTGAAGGATGGGTGAACCTCCATTTAAACATCCCAATTATCCAACTTTGAAGGATTATTTGTGCCAAGTTTAATTGAACTTGGCCAGGTGGTTCTAGAGAAGATAAAATGCAGTTTACAAACAGACAAATAACAGACAAGAGGGGGTCAGAAAAGCTCACTTGATCTACTAATAATAAATATATCATGTCCCTGTGTGCGTAAAATCTCACATAGATATATACATGTAGCATTATCACGCCTCAGACAAAATTGTTGAAATCTAATTGGTCAGATCTTGGTCACATGACGCCGTGAAAAAAACCGTATCATGCGAGTAAAATCCGTATTGGGCGAGTAATTTTATTTATCGTCGGGTTCGACTTGCAGCCGTGTCAAAAGGAAAGACATTTGACTAAGTTGTATGATATAGACCCCCGCAAATACAGTTAGAGGTCTTCGACGTGATAAATTCGTTACACAGTTAGTTAGTGACCTGATACGGAAAAATACATGGTGTGAAAAGAAAACCCGTATCGGGCTAGGCGATACGGGTTTTCTTTTCACACCATGTATTATTAGTTACACAGTTAGTTAGTGACCTGATACGGAAAAATACATGGTGTGAAAAGAAAACCCGTATCGGGCGAGGCGAAGCCGAGCCCGATACGGGTTTTCTTTTCACACCATGTATTTTTCCGTATCAGGTCACTAAATGACTGTGTAACGAATTTATCACGTCGAAGACCTCTAACTGTATATGTGGGAGTCTATATCATACAACTTAGTCAAATGTCTTTCCTTTTGAAATGCCTGCAAGTCGAACCCGACGATAAATAAAATTACTCGCCCAATACGGATTTTACTCGCATGATACGGTTTTTTTCACGGCGTCATGTGACCAAGATCTGACCAATCAGATTTCAACAATTTTGTCTGAGGCGTGATAATTTTCCGTATCAGGTCACTAACTAACTGTATAACTAATACTATTTTATTTGTGTTACCTTGATTTGCTCCAGATTTTCCCTAAGTAACTGAATTGCCATTTCCTTCTAAACAGGATTCAATGAAATGCTGCAACGATTCCATTCTCTGTTCCAGGATCCACACAGATCTTTTGAGAACACCCTTAAAAAAATATGACAAAATCTCAAACTTTAAACTTCCATGCATGGAATTTTAACATCAGAGCAGATTCTGTCTCATTTCAATTCTTGTGTAA